>NW_020837957.1:17865408-18161321 GCF_003676395.1 Aethalodelphis obliquidens | reverse complement strand
AGAGGCCCGCGCACCGCCAAAAAAAAAAAAAAAAAAAAGACTTCATTCTTTACTTAGCTGACACTTTGGTGTCTTTCAGAGTCCCACTCAGACATATCCTCTTTTGGGAAATGTTTCTAAAAGACCCTGTGCTTTCCTCTATCACTGTACTTATTACAAACCACAGAAAATTCATGTTCATTTATCTACCTGCTCCCTTAACCTTTAAATCTTTAGAGGTTGTTGCTATTTTTAGTTGAATAAATAAATATTTAAATATTTTTTCATTTTAATTCGAATGTGATAAGTATTGAGAGAGAGAACTCACATAAACAAAAACTTTGAGGATCTTCAATAATATCTGAAAGTAGAACAGGGTCCTGAGACCAAGTAGTTTAAGAACCACTGCTCTAGAGTATAACACCACTCAGATTTGTATCCAGAGTGCCTGGTATTAATAGATGGGTTGGTGATGAGTAACTGAATATTGCATATAGTGCCAAAAGCATCTTACACTGTAATAGAAAATATCTTGATATGTAATATGTGAGGAATCAATTAAAATGCAATTTAATTTTTTCCTTATCATTATTTCTTGCTTCATAATGCCTATCTCCAAATGTGAGAGAAGGAAAGGAACTGGTCATAATTAATCACATAATTAAATCACTCAAGAAGCATCTATTTGGAAAATACTATTTGCCAGGTACTGGCTTAGGTATTGGTGGTGAGGAGGGAGACAGAGAAATAGGTTATTTCTCTTAAAGTCCATTCTCTGACAGCTAAATCAAAGAATTTACTTGGTTGATTATTGAGTTATGGATTTTACAAAAATTTGTTTGGGATAAGATAATTTTAACATCTTCCGAAGGTTTTTTACAAATATTGGTTGACTATTCTTTTTTTTTTTTTTTTGTGGTACGCGGGCCTCTCACTATTGTGGCCTCTCCCGTTGAGGAGCACAGGCTCCGGACGCGCAGGCTCAGCGGCCATGGCTCACAGGCCTAGCTGCTCCGTGGCATGTGGGATCTTCCCGGACCAGGGCACGAACCCGTGTCCCCTGCATCGGTAGCCGGACTCTCAACCACTGCGCCACCAGGGGAGCCCAGAATAGAAAATATTGATGGCATCTCACTATTGATAGCATCTTAGATTCAATAAAATATAATAGCCCAGAAAAACTAAATAAAACTTGATTCTAGGGGGCGGGCTTCCCTGTTGGCGTAGTGGTTAAGAATCTACCTGCCAATGCGGGGAATACGGGTTCGAGCCCTGGTCCGGGAAGATCCCACATGCCGCGGAGCAACTAAGCCCGTGCGCCACAACTACTGAGCCCACGTGCCGCAACTACTGAAGCTCTCGCCCCTAGAGCCAGTGCTCTGCAACAAGAGAAGTCACCACGGTGAGAAGTCCGCGTTCGCTGCAACTAGAGAAAAGCCCGTGCGCAGCAACAACGACCAAAAAATGCAGCCAAAAATAAAATAAATAAATTAAAACAAAACAAAACAACTTGATTATATAGTTATATGGTGACATCATATTCAGGATAGTGGTCTCTAAGGCCTTGAATCGCCCCTATTTCCCTCTTCCATCTCCTTGGAAAGTAGTGGACTCATCTAATGAGCAAATAAGCTGGTTTGCTTCAAGGCAAGGTAAGCAAATTTGAATGACACTATTTGATCCCTGTTAACTTTAGAGTTTGGTATAAAGTCTGCACAAGGGGAAAAAATCCAGCCCACAGCCCAAAGGGAAAAAATCCAGATGTTTAGTTAATTTATAAATAAGATTTGGTCACAAGACAGAGATTTCTGAGTGTATCCTAATTTTTATATTTCAAAATATTAAACGTTTCCTCAGCTTACCCTTGAGTATATATACTTTTAAATGGAAATAGCAGCATGCGTGATTTTTTGTTTGTTTGTTTTGCATTACCTCTCTTTTCTGAAGTGCCAAGGAAAGTAAATGTGTGCAAAAACATTTATGCCCACATCACTATCTGTACAGTGGTTAAACAATCAAAAGCACTTCTGCAGAGGCACATATGAAAATTGTGCATTCCCACTTCCTCAGTCAAGACAGCCATGCTGTTCTGGCTGCGCATACGCATAATGGAAACAAAATTGCTTTAAATAATCAAAATACACAAAGGCACATTTTTCTGAGTGATTGGAAATAACCCTGACAAATGCTCACATTTGGTAAATTATGAGCTAGCCAAGTTACGTTTGCATAAACATAATAAAAACATTTTTTAAAAATTTAGTAAGCATATAAAGCAAGGTATTCTCTTGAAAATGAATTTCTTTGACGGATAAATCAACAACCATGCAGGACAAGTTTCTGAAGGTGCCTCCCTGAGTATTTGAGAGAGAGGGGTGGGAGAGAGAAAGAGAGAGAGAGAGAGAGCGCCTGTGCGTGTCTGTGTATCCAGATACATATTTCGACGAATAAAAATTGTGTAAATTATAAAAGAGGCAGAGATATTCTTCCAACTAAAAATAAATGTAGAAAAATCTTAGACACATCAAATAGCTACTTGTATTTTTAAAAGAAGAACACAAACTATGTGCAATTGCTATGTTAATACAGTACACAAATAATTAATATTCCCCAGACATAACTCTTTGGTAACACAGAGATTACCTATTAGGTAAACACATAATTATATTTTCTTCCAACTATCTAGATACTGCACCTCAGCGGCACACTTAAACAGGCATCAGTATGTAGTTGGAGAGGATCTGTGGGTGGCTCATTTAAAAAAAAGTATTTGAATAGGGCAAAAACTAATTTTCTATTCACAGGTAGTATGGCACTATTTTCTATCAGATTGCTTTGGGTAGGTCCGGAGCACTGAGCACTACAACATGTGGCTACATCAAAACAAAAGCCAAAGGAAGATGTACATTCATTTAGGATTTCCTAGATTGGCCTATTCCTTAAGCTAAGCATAATACGGTAGGGAGGCTGACTTTACTGAATTTGCTGCATGGATAACAAAGCTCTTCTGAGAATTCTGTAGCCTTTAGAAATTGGCAGTCGCTGAAGAACACACCCTTACATGAAAGAAATATTATCAAGGCCTTTTCAAATGTGCTTGCCACATAAGATAGAACATTTTCACACACATCCACGAAGGTAAACTGTGATCAAAAAGATGAAATAGGCCAAGGACAGTGGGTGGAGTGAAGGTGACTTTCTTAGGGGGAAATTCTTTTAATTCCTAAGTATGAACTGTAGGAAGAGCCTAATTGTCCTTTACAACCTTAGTCATCTTTGAACAGCATCAACTTTTCTCCATTAACTGCCACCCACCTTCACTTGACAACGCGAAGTAAGAGCTTGAGAGAAACCAGAATTACAACAGGTCTCTAGTTGGGTAATGGTGTAGAAAACCAGGTTAAACTGGTGCTACTTGCCTCACTCTTGAAGTAGGCCTTCTTCCTTATCTTCTCTTCTTCTAATTTAAGGGTAAACTCCTAGAAAGCTTAATGCTTTGCTTTGTTCCAATATTCAAATACACTGGAGATATTTGGTAAGAACTTATCACCTAGTAATATGATTTCTCTTCCCATCATTTTAATGAAACCTCTCTCCTGAAGGTCATCAATGACTACTTAATTGTGACACCCAACATTCTCATAGTTCATCTTTTTTGTCTGTGTCTCTTGCTTGTCTCCTGACCAGCCCTTCTTCCAGAAACTCTCCACCCTTCCTCTCTGTGGACATCCCCAGTTTTCTTTTTAACTGTGTGACTACAACTTTTGTCTCCTTCCTCTTCACACTTTTCATATATGTGATTCAAAAGTTTGTTCCTCAGCCCTCTTCTCTCCTTGTTCTCTCTCTTCCTTGACAATCTCATCTACTCTTTCCTGCAGATGATCCTCACAGCTCTCTCGGGCCCTGTCATCTCAGAGTGCCAGGTACAGGTTTCCACCTGCAGTCTTCTTTTCCACAACGATAGGCTCTGGCACCACGAAAAACTCATTACGTTCAAAGTGAATTCAGTGTCTTTTCTCTCACATTTCCGACTTCTAATGCTTCCTATTTGCTTAATGTCATCACCAGGGTTTGAAGTCTCAAAGTCAAATACGACAACTTTCCTGTTTCCACAATAATTTGCAAAACCCTGTCAATATTTCCTCTTAGATATCGCTGCCATTTATATCCTCTTTTCCATGCCCTCTCTTCTATACACTATCCCAATAGTTTCCTCAGTGCTCTTCAGACTTTTCTGCATCCAAACCACTTTATATATTGCTGCCAGAAAAATCTTTTTAAGACACAGTTTTCTCATGTTTATGTGCATTTCCATACCTAAATTCATTTGCTTCAGGCATTTGCTTTGGCAGTATTTTTCTTTTCCTACAGAAGAAATCTCTCTCTTCTTGGTGCCTCTATGTCATCAAGTATTCTAGTCAAACAGGTTTGTGTTCCCATTTAAAAGTGAGCTCCATAAGAAAAGTGTCTTGCAAGTTTATCCTCAAATCCCCTACATACACTGCAGTGACTGACATAAAGTAGACTCTCAAGAAATCTTTGATTTAAGTTGGCTTGAGTATTATTCCTTTGTTTAAAAACTTTCCACTAGGGCTTCCCTGGTGGCGCAGTGGTTGGGAATCCGCCTGCCGATGCAGGAAACATGAGTTCGTGCCCCGGTTCGGGAAGATGCCACATGCCGCAGAGCGGCTGGGACCGTGAGCCATGGCCGCTGGGCCTGCGCGTCCAGAGCCTGTGCTCCGCAACGGGAGAGGCCACAGCGGTGAGAGGCCCGCGTACCGCAAAAACAAAACAAAACAAAACAAAAAAACAAAAAAACTTTCCACATTCCCTATTTTTACGTGCTACAAACTCTTTTACCTGGTAAACAGGATCTTTAGATTTGGGATCTGGTACACATTGGGAGGAGGATAAGTGAGACCCAAACAAAAAGGAAACTGAGAGGGCTTCCCTGGTGGCGCAGTGGTTAAGAATCCGCCTGCCAATGCAGGGGGCACGGGTTCGAGCCCTGGTCCGGGAAGATCCCACATGCCGTGGAGCAACAAAGCCCAGGCGCCACAACTACTGAGGCCCGTGCTCCACAGCTACTGAAGCCCGTGTGCCTAAAGCCCATGCTCCACAACAAGAGAAGTCACCGCACTGAGAAGCCCACGCACTGCAACAAAGAGTAGCCCCCGCTGGCAGCAACTAGAGAAAGCCCACGACAGCAACGAAGACCTAACGCAGCCAAAAATAAATAAGATGAAATAAATAAATTTGAAATATAATAAAAATAAAAAACATTAAAAAAACAAGGAAACTGAGAGAAGCAAGTGGTGGAGTGGAAGCATTCTGAGACAACCTTTGTATTGTCCTTTTGCCTACTGAATGTCACCTGGTCCTTGGGACCCCTGACATACTACAACCACTGATCTCTCTAGGAATCTCAGAATGCACAGTGCCCCTGTTATACCACACCCGGGCCTGCTGCTTCCAGGCATTGCCCTGTGTTCACTGGCAGCCACTCAGTGACTGATGTGGTCCTGTCTTCTGGTAGGAAAACTGAAATAGCCAGCTAAGCCCAAGAATACACCCGTCCTAAAATGCTAATGGTAATTCCAGACATATTAAGCAGAGACTTAGACCTTTGGGACCTTCTCTTTCTTTGCCAAGTGATACATGGGAACTATGTTTATTTATTTATTTACTTATTTATTATAAATTTATTTATTTTATTTTTGGCTGTGTTGGGTCTTCTTTGCTGCACGTGGGCTTTCTCTAATTGCGGCAAGCAAGGGCTAATCTTCGTTGCATTGTGCAGGCTTCTCGTTGTGGTGGCTTCTCTTGTTGAAGAGCATAGGCTCTAGATGCATGGGCTTCAGTAGTTGTGGCTCGCAGGCTCTAGAGCGCAGGCTCAGTAGTTGTGGTGCAGGGGCTTATTTGCTCCGCGGCATGTGGGATCTTCCCGGACCAGGGCTTGAACCCATGTCCCCTGCATTGGCAGGCGGAGTTTTAACCACTGTGCCACCAGGGAAGCCCGGGAACTGTATTTAACACTGGTTTTCAGGCAATGCTGCCCAGGTTTTGGTGCCTAATACAGGGAGTATGAGCTAACAGGAATCTGGGTTAAAGGGAAACCTAGGCAGCTCCATACAGCTTTCTCCACTGTTGAATAAATACATTTACAAGGCCATAGGTGAGCAGAAGGAAGGAGAAGCCCAGAGGGATAGTTTTCTCCAAAGACTAAGCTCTTTTGTGCATTGTCTCCTTTACTTCAATGTGCAGATGTCTTCCCCACAGTTCCTTTCTCAGTGGAGAATGGAAGAGCGCTAAACTGTAAACAACTATTTTAGGTGTATTGATATTGAAGAATGTAAAGTTATAGATTGTTTCTCAATTACAAATCGAGTCCCATTACTCACTTTACCTTGACACAAGTTAGTGTCAAAGTGAAGCTTTTACAATGACAATTTTCCATTTCTCCATTGTCCCACATTTCTTTACCTAATATTATAAATTATTTTTGCTCCACCGTTTTTTTTTTTAGTAAGAAAATAAAGTCATTTTTATCTCCATGTCATATCCACCCTTTCCTATACCCTCCCAGGGAATGATTTCACCAACATCCTCACTAGAATTGAGGGCATCCAACATATACTCTCATAACTTTCCTCACATCTCCCTCGGATTTTCTCTGCCACCAGCCCCTTTCCTCTCCTTTCTTGGAGTAATATTTTTTAAATCTCTAAAGCTAACACAGCTACCTGTACTCTCCCCAACTACTGCCCCATTAAGGACACATTTCCGCTTAAACCCCCAATTGCTCAGCTTCACTAGTTTTTTTCTTTCCTACAAACATGGTTAAATCTCCACTTTTGCTTCACTTCTTCTCCTTCACTTTATGAATAGAGATTCCACACATTTCCTATTTCCAATTATTCACACTTTCATTTTTCTCACGCCCTTGAAATATGTATCCAGCACCCACAAATCTGTGGAAACAGTTCCTGTTGACCATATCCTTGCTGAATCAGTAGCTGCTGTCAGCTGGTCTATAAGTCTCTGTAACAATCAGCACAGCTGACCATTCTGAATCAGCGGTGGTGTGTTGTGCTTCCACATTGGGTTACAAAATTTCTTCATGTCTGTGGCTAGGCTTCCGCAGGATTCCTGAACACTTTCTCTCTCCAGATGAAATCTTCTTCTTTCCTCTCTACACATTTATTCTCCTTCCTTCCTATCTTGGAACTGTTTCATGAAATTATTTGCATCATCCATGAAAATAGGTCATTTCATATATCACCACATCCTCACACTAGAAGCTTCCTATAGACAAAATCTTCTAAGACTTTTTGCTCTCCTGCCAAAGTTACTAATATATCCACATACCAAATATTTTTAAATATTTTGGTCTCAGGCAAGTGGAATTTTCTTAATACACACATATTTTGTGAATTTATTTTTGGTTTATTTTTGTTTGTGCTTTCTGATCATGGGTATCTGCCCATGACAGAACCAAGAGGAAAAGTTGTTTAAGCTCAGGGTACTTGGAACTCATAGTCCCTGAAAACCACTGTTTTCACAGTACTGTGTTTTACATCATGAAGATACCCTTGAGTTCTTTCATTATCCTGGATTTTCTCCTTCCTTCTTGCATATTTTTAATATATATGGTGAGAGAGTTAAGACCACTCTGAAAGTGAAGTGGGAGCCTAGGTGGTGTGTATGAGTGTTTTTACTGTCACTTTCCCCTCTGTACATAGACATATCCCATATCTGTAGGAAGTTTTGGCAGTGGAACACTTGAACAGACATCTAAGGAAGGAAAGTTCATGCTCTCTAGTCGGTGTTCCTGAACTGATCGAGAATACTTAGGTAGATAACTGCTTACTTTTGGTCAGACCAAATGGCATCAAATATCTGTCCTATATCATCTACATGATGTGTCCAGCTTTTCTCCTTGAGAAATTATAGATTTAGGCTTTCAGAGAAGGGTATTGACAGCCTTCCTCTTCAATCTATTCTTTTCTTTTTTTTTTTTTTTTCATGTTTTTTACATCTTTACTGGAGTATAATTGCTTTACAATGGTGTGTCAGTTTCTGTTTTTATAACAAAGTGAATCAGTTATACATATACATATGTTCCCATATATCCTCCCTCTTGCGTCTCCCTCCCTCCCACCCTCCCTATCCCACCCCTCTAAGTGGTCACAAAGCACCGAGCTGATCTTCCCGTGCTATGCGGCTGCTTCCCACTAGGTATCTATTTTACATTTGGTAGTGTACATATGTCCATACCACTCTCTCACTTTGTCACAGCTTACCCTTGCCTCTACCCATATCCTCAAGTCCATTCTCTAGTAGGTCTGTGTCTTTATTCCTGTCTTACCCCTAGGTTTTCATGATTTTTTTTTCTTTTCTTAAATTCCATATATATGTGTTAGCATATGGTATTTGTCTTTCTCTTTCTGACTTACTTCACTCTGTATGACAGACTCTAGGTCCATCCACCTCATTACAAATAGCTCAATTTCGTTTCTTTTTATGGCTGAGTAATATTCCATTGTATATATGTGCTACATCTTCTTTATCCGTTCATCCGATGATGGACACTTAGGTTGTTTCCATCTCCGGGCTATTGTAAATAGAGCTGCAATGAACATTTTGGTACATGACTCGTTTTGAATTATGGTTTTCTCAGGGTATATGCCCAGTAGTGGGATTGCTGCATCATATGGTAGTTCTATTTGTAGATTTTTAAGGAACCTCCATACTGTTCTCCATAGTGGCTGTACCAATTCACATTCCCACCAGCAGTGGAAGAGTGTTCCCTTTTCTCCACACCCTCTCCAGCATTTATTGTTTCTAGATTTTTTGATGATGGCCATTCTGACAGGTGTGGGATGATGTCTCATCGTAGTGTTTTTTTTTTTTTTTTTTTTTTCGCGTTACGCGGGCCTCTCACTGCTGGGACCTCTCCCGCTGCGG
The DNA here is from genome assembly GCF_003676395.1 of Aethalodelphis obliquidens. Taxonomy (NCBI): domain Eukaryota; kingdom Metazoa; phylum Chordata; class Mammalia; order Artiodactyla; family Delphinidae; genus Aethalodelphis; species Aethalodelphis obliquidens. The sequence goes on along the minus strand of NW_020837957.1, from coordinate 18,152,375 downwards.
AGCACAGGCTCCGAACACGCAGGCCATGGCTCACGGGCCCAGCCGCTCCGTAGCATGTGGGATCTTCCTGGACCGGGGCACGAACCCGTGTCCCCTGCATCGGCAGGCGAACTCTCAACCCCTGCGCCACCAGGGAAGCCCCTCATTGTAGTTTTGATTTGCATTTCTCTAATGATTAATGATGTTGAGCATTCTTTCATGTGTTTGTTGGTAATCTGCATATCTTCTTTGGCGATGTGTCTATTTAGGTCTTCTGCCCATTTTTGAATTGGGCTGTTTTTTTTTTTTTTTTTTTATTGAGCTGCATGAGCTGCTTATAAATTTTGGAGATTAATCCTTTGTCAGTTGCTTCATTTGAAAATATTTTCTCCCATTCTGAGGGTTGTCTTTTGGTCTTGTTTATGGTTTCCTTTGCTGTGCAAAAGCTTTGAAGTTTCATTAGGTCCCATTTGTTTATTTTTGTTTTTATTTCCATTTCTCTAGGAAGTGGGTCAAAAAGGATCTTGCTGTGATTTATGTCATGGAGTGTTCTGCCTATGTTTTCCTCTAAGAGTTTGATAGTTTCTGGCCTTATATTTAGGTCTTTAATCCATTTTGAGCTTATTTTTGTGTATGGTGTTAGGGAGTGATCTAATCTCATACTTTTACATGTACCTGTCCAGTTTTCCCAGCACCACTTATTGAAGAGGCTGTCCTTTCTCCACTGTACATTCCTGCCTCCCTTAGCAAAGATAAGGTGACCATATGTGCATGGGTTTATCTCTGGGCTTTCTATCTTGTTCCATTCATCTATATTTCTGTTTTTGTGCCAGTACCATACTGTCTTGATTATTGTAGCTTTGCAGTATAGTCTGAAGCCAGGGAGCCTGATTCCTCCAGCTCCATTTTTCGTTCTCAAGATTGCTTTGGCTATTCGGGTTCTTTTGTGTTTCCATACAAATTGTGAACTTTTTTGTTCTAGTTCCGTGAAAAATGCCAGTGGTAGTTTGATAGGGATTGCATTGAATCTGTACATTGCTTTGGGTAGTAGAGTCATTTTCACAATGTTGATTCTTCCAATCCAAGAACATGGTATATCTCTCCATCTATTTGTATCATCTTTAATTTCTTTCATCAGTGTCTTATAATTTTCTGCATACAGGTCTTTTGTCTCCTTAGGTAGGTTTATTCCTAGATATTTTATTCTTTTTGTTGCAATGGTAAATGGGAGTGTTTTCTTGATTTCACTTTCAGATTTTTCATCATTAGTGTATAGGAATGCCAGAGATTTCTGTGCATTCATTTTGTATCCTGCTACTTTACTAAATTCATTGTTAGCTGTAGTACTTTTCTGGTAGCATCTTTAGGATTCTCTGTGTATAATATCATGTCATCTGCAAACAGTGACAGCTTTACTTCTTCTTTTCTGATTTGGATTCCTTGTATTTCCTTTTCTTCTCTGATTGCTCTGGCTAAAACTTCCAAAACTATGTTGAATAAGAGTGGTGAGAGTGGACAACTTTGTCTTGTTCCTGATCTTAGTGGAAATGCTTTCAGTTTTTCACCATTGAGGATGATGTTGGCTGTGGGCTTGTCATATATGGCCTTTATTATGTTGAGGAAAGTTCCCTCTATGCCTACTTTCTGGAGAGTTTTTATCATAAATGGGTGTTGAATTTTGTCAAAAGCTTTCTCTGCATCTATTGAGATGATCATGTGGTTTTTCTCCTTCAATTTGTTAATATGGTGTATCACATTGATTGATTTGTGTATATTGAACAATCCTTGCATTCCTGGAAGGAACCCCACTTGATCATGGTGTATGATCCTTTTAATGTGCTGTTGGATTCTGTTTGCTAGTATTTTGTTGAGGATTTTTGCATCTATGTTCATCAGTGATACTGGCCTGCAGTTTGCTTTCTTTGTGACATCCTTGTCTGCTTTTGGTATCAGGGTGATGGTGGCCTCGTAGAATGAGTTTGGGAGTGTTCCTCCCTCTGCTATATTTTGGAAGAGTCTGAGAAGGATAGGTGTTAGCTCTTCTCTAAATGTTTGATAGAAATCGCCTGTGAAGCCATCTGGTCCTGGGCTTTTGTTTGTTGGAAGATTTTTAATCACAGTTTCAATTTCAGTGCTTGTGATTGGTCTGTTCATATTATCTTTTTCTTCCTGGTTCAGTCTCAGAACGTTGTGCATTTCTAAGAATTTGTCCATTTCTTCCAGGTTGTCCATTTTATTGGCATAGATTTGCTTGTAGTAATCTCTCATGATCTTTTGTATTTCTGCAGTGTCAGTTGTTACTTCTCTTTTTTCATTTCTAATTCTATAGATTTGAGTGTTCTCCCTTTTTTTCTTGGTGAGTCTGGCTAATGGTTTATTAATTTTGTTTATCTTTTCAAAGAACCAGCTTTTAGTTTTATTGATCTTTGCTATTGTTTCCTTCATTTCTTTTTCATTTATTTCTGATCTGATCTTTATGATTTCTTTCCTTCTCCTAACTTTGGGTTTTTTTGTTCTTCTTTCTCTAATTGCTTTAGGTGCAAGGTTAGGTTCTTTATTCGAGATGTTTCCTGTTTCTTAAGGTAGAATTGTATTGCTATAAACTTCCCTCTTAGAACTGCTTTTGCTGCATCCCATAGGTTTTGGGTCATCATGTCTCCATTTTCATTTGTTTCTAGGTATTTTTTGATTTCCTCTTTGATTTCTTCAGGGACCACTTCGTTATTAAGTAGTGTATTGTTTAGCCTCCATGTGTTTGTATTTTTTACAGATCTTTTCCTGTAATTGATATCTAGTCTCATAGCATTGTGGTAGGAAAAGTTACTTGATACAATATCAATTTTCTTAAATTTACCAAGGCTTGATTTGTGACCCAAGATATGATCTATCCTGGAGAATATTCCATGTGCACTTGAGAAAAATGTGTATTCTGTTGTTTTTGGATGGAATGTCCTATAAATATCAATTAAGTCCATCTTGTTTAATGTATCATTTAAAGCTTGTGTTTCCCTATTTATTTTCATTTTGGATGATCTGTCCATTGGTGAAAGTGGGGTGTTATAGTCCCCTACTATGAATGTGTTACTGTCGATTTCCCCTTTTATGGCTGTTAGTATTTGCCTGATATATTGAGGTGCTCCTATGTTGTGTGCATAAATATTTACAATTATTATGTCTTCTTCTTGGATTGATCCCTTGATCATGATGTAGTGTCCTTCTTTATCTCCTGTAACAGTCTGTATTTTAAAGTCTATTTTGTCTGATATGAGAATTGCTACTCCAGCTTTCTTTTGGTTTCCAATTGTATGGAATATCTTTTTCCATCCCCTCACTTTCAGTCTGTATGTGTCCCTAGGTCTGAAGTGGGTCTCTGTAGACAGCATATATATGGGTCTTGTTTTTGTATCCATTCAGCCAGTCTGTGTCTTTTGGTGGGAGCATTTAATCCATTTACATTTAAGGTAATTATCAATATGTATGTTCCTATTCCCATTTTCTTAATTGTTTTGGGTTTGTTATTGGAGGTCTTTTCCTTCTCTTGTGTTTCTTGCCTAGTGAAGTTCCTTTAGCATTTGTTGTAAAGCTGGTTTGGTGGTGCTGAACTCTCTCAGCTTTTACTTGTCTGTAAAAGTTTTAATTTCTCCATCAAATCTGAATGAGATCCTTGCTGGGTAGAGTAATCTTGGTTGTAGGTTTCTCTCCTTCATCACTTTAAATATGTCCTGCCAGTCCCTTTTGGCTTGCAGTTTCTGCTGAAAGATCAGCTGTTAACCTTATGGGGATTCCCTTGTGTGTTATTTGTTGTTTTTCCCTTGCTGCTTTTAATATGTTTTCTTTGTATTTAATTTTTGACAGCTTGATTAATATGTGTCTTGGCATGTTTTTCCTTGGATTTATCCTGTATGGGACTCTATGTGCTTCCTGCACTTGATTAACTATTTCCTTTCCCATATTAGGGAAGTTTTCAACTATAATCTCTTCAAATATTTTCTCAGTCCCTTTCTTTTTTCTCTTCTTCTTCTGGAACCCCTATAATTTGAATGTTGGTGCGTTTAATGTTGTCCCAGAGGTCTCTGAGACTGTCCTCAGTTCTTTTCATTCTTTTTTCTTTATTCTGCTCTGCAGTAGTTATTTCCACTCTTTTATCTTCCAGGTCACTTATCCGTTCTTCTGCCTCAGTTATTCTGCTATTCATCCCATCTAGAGTATTTTTAATTTCATTTATTGTGCTGTTCATCATTGCTTGTTTCATCTTTAGTTCTTGTAGGTCCTTGTTAAATGTTTCTTGCATTTTCTCCATTCTATTTCCAAGATTTTGGATCATCTTTACTATCATTATTCTGAATTCTTTTTCAGGTAGACTGCCTATTTCCTCTTCATTTGTTAGGTCTGGTGGGTTTTTATCTTGCTCCTTCATCTGCTGTGTGTTTTCCTGTCTTCTCATTTTGCTTATTTTACTGTGTTTGGGGTCTCCTTTTTGCAGGCTGCAGGTTCATAGTGCCCGTTGTTTTTGGTATCTGTCCCAAGTGGCTAAAGTTGTTTCAGTGGGTTGTGTAGGCTTCCTGGTGGAGGGGACTAGTGCCTATGTTCTGGTGGATGAGGCTGGATCTTGTCTTTCTGGTGGGCAGGTCCACGTCTGTTGGTGTGTTTTGGGGTGTCTGTGGACTTATTATGATTTTAGGCAGCCTCTCTGCTAATGGGTGGGGGTGCGTTCCTCTCTTGTTAGTTGTTTGGCATAGGGTGTCCAGCACTGTAGCTTGCTGGCCATTGAGTGAAGCTGGGTGCTGGTGTTGAGATGGAGATCTCTGGGAGAGTTTCGCTGTTTGATATTATGTGGAGCTGGGAGGTCTCTTGTGGACCAGTGTCCTGAAGTTGGCTCTCCCACCTCAGAGGCACAGCACTGACTCCTGGCTGCAGCACCAAGAGTCTTTCATTCACATGGCTCAGAATAAAAGGGAGAAAAAGTAGAAAGTAAGAAAGAAAGGAAGAAAGAGGATAAAATAAAATAAAGTAAGATAAAATAAAGTTATTAAAATAAAAAATTATTAAGAAAGAAACAAGCAAACAACAACAAAAAAAACGGACATATAGAACCCTAGGACAAATGGTGAAAGCAAAGCCATACAGACAAAATCTCACACAGAATCATACGCATACACACTCACAAGAAGAGGAAAAGGGGAAAAAAATCATAAGTCTTGCTCTCAAAGTCCACCTCCTCAATTTGGGATGATTCGTTGTCTATTCAGTTATTCCACAGATGCAGGGCACATCAAGTTGATTGTGGAGCTGTAATCCGCTGCTTCTGAGGCTGCTGGGAGAGATTTCCCTTTCTCTTCTTTGTTCGCACAGCTCCCGGGGCTCAGCTTTGGATTTGGCCCCGCCTCTGCGTGTAGGTCACCGGAGGGCGTCTGTTCTTCGCTCAGACAGGACGGGGTTAAAGGAGCCGCTGCTTCGGGGGCTCTGGCTAACTCAGGCCAGGAGGGGGGCCGGGGAGGGGGGGGGACGTTGCACCAGGCTGAGGCGCGCCGTACGTTCTCCCGGGAAAGTTGTCCCTGGATCACGGGACCCTGGCAGTGGCGGGCTGCACAGCCTCCCCGGAAGGGGGGTGTGGATAGTGACCTGTGCTCTCACACAGGCTTCTTGGTGGCGGCAGCAGCCTTAGCATCTCATGCCTGTCTCTGGAGTCCGCGGTTTTAGCCGCGGCTCGCGCCCGTTTCTGGAGCTCCTTTAAGCAGCGCTCTGAATCCCCTCTCCTCGCGCACCAGTAAACAAAGAGGGAAGAAAAAATCTCTTGCTTCTTCGGCAGGTCCAGACTTTTCCCCGGACTCCCTCCCGGCTAGCCGTGGTGCACTAACCCCCTGCAGGCTGTGTTCACGCCGCCAACCCCTTCAAACTATTCTTATAAAACTTTGGAGCTTGCTTGATAGACTGTTTCACATATCCTTTACAGTGTCCATTTGGCCCTGGGGGTGGAAGCAGCTCCTTTCATCTTACACAAGAATGGGGTTGAAGAAATGTCTGAGAGGGAATTAGTCTCCCAGAAAGTCCAGGAGAACTGTGTGTGTGGAAGGCCATACATAGATTCAAGTTTCTGCAAGTGGGCTTCTCCAAGGTGATCATTGCTAATGGCATATATTTCCCAGGGAAACCGAGTTAGGTTCCTTCATTCAACCCCTGAGAGAAAGGAGATGGCAAATGCAGGGTCTGTTGTGTACCTTGCTTACTATTGTATATCCTCTGCTTTGCAGCATCTGACAAATAATAGGTGCTCCACAAATATTTGTACAATAGAATTGAAATGTATTAGAATGTATTAAATGCATTGGCAAGGAAATAGTAGCATTGGTAGTAGTAATAGCAGATTTGGGGGACTTAGGTAAATTCCTTATACTCTTGTACCACTTTCTGAAGAAAGTATCAGATATTTTCTTCTGGTTATGATTAAGGAAGATTTTTTTCCCTAGGGTATTGTGAAAGAAGCTGGGAATTTGGTTGAAGCTGATCTCTGCTAAGAGATTCAGGGGTCAGAATGGAAAATCTCACCTCAGTACATTTTAGGATTAGGTGCTTTCTCAAATAAATCATTCCTTTCCCTGAAGCCTCTGGCCACTGATGCTGGACACAAGATACTAGATTTGATACACAAGTAGGCAATTCAACTGTGACCATTGCTTTATTCCTCCTTGGAATTTGCATATAAATTTAACTTTTTAAAATATAGTTTCACCAATTATGAAAAAATGGCTATTTTGGATAATTACATGAAACGTCAAATAGAAATATTCTATAACTGGTAACAACGTTACTGACGTCAAATTGGCGTTATTGCAATGTTTCGTGTACCCTCGACAGTTTTTTAAAAGCCCAAAACATTTTATTTTAATCAGGAAGAAAACAAGGTATGTCACAGATAAAAATAATGCACATATTTTTGTGCTTATTATTTAAAGAAAGGAGAAACATCTGAAATCTGTTTGCTAACTACAGTATAATACAAATTAGCCTGCAGGCACTGTGTGTGCTGTATTCTGTCTGCTTGCCAGCCCCGCTTAGTCCCAACGTATTAATGAGCAAGTACAAGTATTTGAACAATCAGCATTTCCGCATTTGCATGCAAACTCTCATGCTGTGTAATTATACACAGAGCTGGCACTCAAATTAATTAAAGCTGATTTCTCTGTGACTGCAAACTGGTCATATCCTCAGCTTCGCCTTCTTATGAAGTTATCACTCTACATTCAACATGACACTTCTGTCCCTGGCATTCTTAGTAATGCTAATATTCGACAATTGTGAATCCAGAAATATTTTAGATTGCAGCTGACAATGGCTATGTGTTCTTGTGCTTTTCCTCTCCTCCCTATTTTCCCCTTTCTGGTATAAAGATAAAAAATAGCTCTTGAATGCCTGCTTTGTAATTATCTCAAATAATAATGCAAACAAATTATATATATTGTTTCAGCTCATTTCCTCCCCTCTTTTATGATTCCACCCACTTGATTAGCACTTACAAACAATTCATCAAGCTTTAAAAAAAACTGTTTATTTGATACTAGCAAACAATTAGTTTTGATGGTTTTGGTCTTAATTCTGAAAAGGCTTTAACAAATGCTGTTTTATTTTAATAGATAAGGATCTCATAATTCAGGATCAGGGAGATTAGGAGAGAAGGAAGCAGCAATGACTACTAGATTTGATTAAGACTTTTTCAATCCTCATCAAACAGAGACCATTATTTGCCAAAGAGATCCGTAAATGTTAACTTCTAGAGCAGAAGACTTTCCTTAGCTTTTCCACAGTAAAATCATCTCCTTTTGGTTTCTCAGTTCCTCCGAAGTTACTCTTTCTGTGACAATTTCTTTGAAGAGACATCCTTAGAGCAATTGAGATAACATCACGATTCTGTTTCATAAATTTAAATCTCCAAATACAGGTGGCTACTAAAACCGTCTTCATGTAGGGCCCTGGGAGATGATCTGCTTTGACACATTGTTCTGAAATCACTTCTTACCACTCAACCGTAGTTCACCATCACCCCATTTCTCTGTATCCCATCAACCAGAAACAACACAGACAGCTATTGCAGGGGCTGGATGTCTCTTTTCAGAGCAGGCACCAAACAATTCTATCCCTCAAGTTCAAGATCCTGAAATATACTGCCAAGAAGATTGCCTCAGCAGTCTACATTTGAGAGGGAAGACTGAGTAGGGAATCGCCTTATAATCTATCTCTAGTGATCACAAGAGATATAATTGCCCTTACCTTATCGGTAGTACTTCTGGGTCCACACAGAACATCAGTTAGCAAACTCCCTTCAAATTCCAATTGTCATACAATGAGAAAAGAGTATCTTTCCCGGAGAGGCTTTGGGGAGATCACAGTCACAACACTATTATCGTGATCCGAAGTCTGCCCTTCTGTCTTGTCATGAATTTCCTATGCAGACAGGTGTCATACTGGCATGAATTTTGTTGCCAAGTACACTTTAAGAGTGGGTGTGGCTGTGATCATGTAGCCAGTTCCACCAGTCTCTAAACCCTCACAACTTTCATTGCTTTCGATATTTCACTCAAGTACCCGGTGACTTCATGGGTTACCCACGCACTGGACCCGACTAATAGAGGTGTGGGAACAGTATCGAGTTAAGCAGCACGGTCATCGTAGTACACAATGCTCATTGCTACTGGCAAATACCTGTTTGCTGACTCAGGATTGGACTGCACTGAGCAGGACCAGGCAGTTCTACTGCTTTCTGTTTGCTTCCTTTTTAGAAACTATCTTCTTCTAATTAACCATTCAGCAAAAATAGATTCTTTGTGATATTCATTCCTTAAAAATATAGCTTTTTTAAGCATAGAGAATTACTATATTTTAACCTTTTTAAAAACAAGCACTCTCAAAACAAAAGACAAAGAAAATTGGAATTCCCCAAATAATTAAAACAAACATCACTGCATATGTTGTACATTTTGCTCTTAAATTTTCTGATAGCAAATCAAATAGTTATGCTTCTTTTACTTTTTCTTAAAAGAAGAGGATATCCAATAAAGATGTTAAAAAAAAAAAGAAAAGGATAATAGGAGAAATGTTCTGTAAACATCTTAGGAAAAGGGAAGCTCTTCCTCTTTACAGAGTAGTAGAATAGCTGGTACTCAATGATTTTTTAATTGATGGTAGTATTAAAAAAAAGTTGATTGGCTACATATTTTTTTATAGGAATAGGCATAAATGAAATTCAGGTATGGAAATAGCAAGACAGGATTTTAGAAACCAGCCAAAATTTTATGTTTTATTAATCATTGTAAGTGTAACATGATCAGAACAAAGTCTAGAAAATATGGGTCTCAATATGTATAAATGGTATGTCTTTGACTTACAATTTCTACCCACTTTATCAATGTCCTCTGGAAGTGGTAGAATATTAATTTTCTCAGACCCTTTAATTCCTCAATGACATTTAAATCAAGCGAACTGTGTTGCTTTTTTTTTTTTTGGATTGATTTATTCTCAAATATCAAAGTTTGGTCCAAAATCCTACCCAAAGCAGGGTCCTATATAATACTGTTTTTCTTCAACTTGCCCACCATCTAGCATAAAATTGATGTGTAGTGATATGCAATAAATTTTTGCTAAGTAAATGTTTAGCTGTACATTTTAACTGTGATGTGGATATGGTAAATGATATAAATCAACTAACCTGCAAACTCTTGAAGCCTTCCCTTCTGAACAGGGCTTATACAGGTTTGCACATAAATGTGAATGGTAATCATTTGTTAAATAAATTGAAATTAAATAACTTTGAAGAGAATATATTACTAAGTCTAAGACAATCCATTCTCATGTTAAATAGAGATCTTCCTTATATTTGACCAATATCTTCCTGAATTGTCCATTCTTTGGTATGATTTTTTTCTGAAGCTTCATGAAGTTTTGAGAATAAATTTAATCCTTATTCCACATGAAAGTTATTCAACTATTTGAAAAATGACTATCCTTTTTCCCTAAGTCTACTCTTTTTTCAACTTGAACATTCCTTTAATCATTCTAATATGAGATGGCTTTTAAGGCCTCTCCCCATACTGGATAGATTCCAGTTTGTCCACGTCTCTTCGAAATGTGGCATCAGAACTGAATGCATTGCTTGAGATGTGGTCTAATTATGCAAAGTAAATGGGTACGGATGCCTGCCTTGTTCTGGACTCTATTTCTAACAATTTAGAATTTTCTGAAGGCAGGAAACATACTCTGAGGAGGGGTTAGTATCATTATCATATTTTTAGTTGCTGAACTTTTATGAAACTAAAATGTCAAATTTTTTCATACCAAATTCTGTCTAATCAAATCTCTTGCAACTTCTTCTTGTTGCAATTGATATTTTGGATTGAAATCATGGACTTTCTATCCATCCACGTTAGAGCTTATCTTTGGTACTGGCCCATTGTTCTAATTATCTGTGGCAGTTTTGAATCTTGATTTGCTATCCAGTGTCTTGGTTGCTATATTTCATTTTGTGCCATTCTTTAAAAGACGTCTGAGTGGCTACTGTGGGTCAGGCACGAAATCAGGCAGCGAGGATACCAAAAGCAAGAAGACATGATCATTTTCCCAAAAAAGCCCATAGCATAGCAAGGAGACTGCCAAAATTATTATTATTATTTCTTCAAATCACTGGCATAAAAAAAGTGCTAGTGTACCTCTCAGAGATCTCTCTTCAGATTGAAAACCAATCAGCCTTAGCTAGTGAGAATGAAGTATAACACCTATCATTTTTATTGAGCACTTATTTAAGTAAAGGTAAAAAGCACCTCAGGTACATTATGCCATTTAAGAAGCACAATGTCTTTGTGATATAGATAGTTGTTAAGCCCTTGTTACAGTTGAAGGGATTAAGGTTCAGGAGTTTATGCAAGTTGCACAAATTTACATAGCTGATAAGTTGCAGGGCTTCAGTCTGAACCACCAAAGCTGTGTGACTCTAAAGTTCATACTTAGATACTCAAAAGAGGTAATTCTGCCATTTTTTAAAACTTCCTAACCATACTATAAACTAGCTCTAACTTATCTACTAAGAATGTATGAGTACTTTGATTAAAAGACTTACCAAATTTAAACTCTCTTTTGAAGAGTAAAAGTAAATTAGTGTACTTGGGGTTGCTGTGTTCTTAGCGAACCCATACTAATTCTTAATAGTCATTGCCATCTTCTCAAAATGCTCACTTTTACTTAAATAATCCTGTCTAAATTTTGCTAGGGACTCAGGTTAAACTCACTCATTTGCAGTTCACAGAATCTTTCTTTCTTTCCCAATAAAATCAGGTCAGCGTCGACTCATGTCCAGTTTGCTTAATTCTGCCCCATTCTCTGTGATACCGCAAAAATAATTGGCGTAGGTTCCATGAATACATCTGAAGTTCTTTCTTTCCTGAGGACACTAGGGCATATTTATGTAGCTCTCAGCTTCACCTTCTTGGGGTTCGCTTCTTGTAATGGGACTTATTGGAAGTAAAGTGAAGATTGAATTGTTCTGCACAAAGTCTTACACTTAAGACACACTTCAAAAGTATTTGCTGAAAAAAATCTACATAATGGAGAGGGGAAAAAAGCTCCACAAACCTGTTTTATGAAAAAGAAAAAAGACCACTATTTTTTGCCTTCTCAGGAGGAGCAATTCTTATATCACACACGAATGGTTCTTTTGTTAGGGAAAACAACTAGGCAAATCTGGACAAGGCATTCAAGTGGAGAAAGTCAAGTCTTTTTGGGCATAGCCCGATGGGCATCACTGGATAAAGACACAGCTAAATTTCTGTATAATGAATTATAAACAATTTGTCAGTCTGAGAAACAAGACTTGGCCGTGGGAAGAAGGGGAAGAGATATGAAAAGTGTAGTGGTGTGAGATGTTGCCCAAGAACATGGCAGAAAGCCCAGAGCACAACACAGGACTACAGCCAGGGAGAAATTCTGAAGCTGCTTACACTCAAATCTCAAAATATCGCTGCCCCGGCACTGTGCTAACCCAAGAGGCGACACTGGAACGATAATACAGAACAAGGTCCTTTTCTTCAAGATGGAAATACAGTGAATGATCTCAATTTTGTAAAATGAAAAATATTTTTAGAAGAGGAAATAGCTTCTGGGTTTTTTCTTTTTTTGAGCACTTTTATTAATTCAGTTTGAGTGGGTATTAGAAAATACTAAAGCCTTTATCTTATAATTTTCTATTAATATGACTTTTTCCTAAGTGTACTTTTATTATAGTATATTTTTAAGAGCAGTATTAATTCTTTTACAGAATAGTATATATTTTTATGACATAGAGAGGCCAAAGATTATTTCTGGTAGATAAGGGTAGAAGAAAGGAAGGTATGCTATCAAGAGAATGTAGAGTCCCCCAGATATGAAAGATTTTTGAAAACGTTATTCCATTCTACCTAGAAAAGACTAAAGTATCAGTTTTGTATGAATTTCATAGAAATAACCAAAAAATTAGCAGGAAATAAAGACTTGCTGAGAAAATTTTTTTTTCCAGAAGAACATTGAGATATTAACTCAATATTTCTAAAATATTTTAATAAAATAAATATGTTAATAAAAATAATAAATTCTGATGGATAAAATATGGATTATATTAAAAGAGATATACATATATGTGTGTGTATGCAACAGAAAATTTAACATTCACAATTTTAATCACTGTTCGACTGTATAGCTCAGGGAACTCTACTCAGTGCTCTGTGGTGACCTAAATGGGAAGGAAATCCGAAAAAGAGGGGATATATGTATACGTATAGCTGATTCACTTTGCTGTACAGTAGAAACTAACACAACATTGGAAAGCAACTATACTCCAATAAAAATTAATTTATAAAAAATCACTGTTCGAAGGTAAAAATTTGTTGCTGAGAATGGTTCTCTTTGGTAATATGCAGTATTGGAAGCATCAGCACAGTAGTATTATGCTAATGCATTACGGCTGGAAGATGAACCTCACTGAAAAATTGAAGAAACTGAATACTGAACAGTTAGTTGCAGAAGGGCAATTACGGGACCGAATCTGGTTTCATTATCTAAGATGAGTGAGAATAAAATGCAAAACTGAAACATAAATGATGCAGTGTATATTAGGTATGAGATTTCTTTTTTGTTTTAATTATCTAACTTTTCATTAATAAGTGTTTTGAAATATATAAGCCTTTCTTTGACGCTGGCTATTTCAAAGAAAAATATTATATGGACTTATAATAATTCTAATAGCTAACTTTTTTATTATCATGTGCCAGGTATTGTGCTAAACATTTTACATAAATTTTCTCATTTATTGCTACCACAACTCTATGAAGTAGATGATATTATCATTTCCCTTTAACAGAGGAAAAAACTGAGGCATAGAGAACTTAAGCAACTTGTCCAAGGACACACTGTTAAGCAAATAATTGAGCTAGGATTGAAACTCAGGTAGAATCTGCAGACTCTATGCTACCTCTATTAACTTATTTTGCAACTAATGTGTGCTTTCTTTATGTGCCCACTATGTTCTTAAGTGTTTTTCATATGATCTATACCCTCATGAAGGAGATATTCAGCTTCCTAATTTATTTTGTCATGCTAAATGGTCCTTAATATCCTATTCAAATTGAGTATAAAATATACTTGTGTCCATTAGGACTCAGCTCAAGGGCCAACTTATTTATGGAACTTTTGTTGATTTCTTTGGGCACAGCTGACCACTGACTTCTTTGTACACCCCGTACTCTGCACAGATGCCTATATATGCCCACAATATCCACTGCACCTCTTTATCTGCATACCTACTAATCTCCGGGGCCTAGCTTGGGGTTGGAACATAGTAGGTGTTAAAGAACATTCGTGGAACAAATCAATAACTGGGGCTACTCCTTATCTTTTCTTCATTATTTTTCAACACATAATTTTCCCTGCCAGGCACCAATTTGTCCCCTGCTGGGGGAAAGCAGAGTACTGCCTTCTCTAGACTTTGAATTAGTGTTTTCCCTGCTTACTAAACTAAAGTGCTAAAGAAACCTGAGTTTCTCTGCTCAAGCAAGGAGTGTTTTGTTTGTTTGTTTGTTTGTTTTTGCGGTACGCGGGCCTCTCACTGTTGTGCCCTCTCCCGTTGCGGAGCACAGGCTCCGGATGCGCAGGCTCAGCGGCCACGGCTCACGGGCCCAGCCGCTCCGCAGCACGTGGGATCCTCCCAGACCGGGGCATGAACCCGCGTCTCCTGCATTGGCAGGCGGACTCTCAACCACTGCGCCACCAGGGAAGCCCCAAGGTGCGTTTTTGATAAATAAATAAGTTAAAAATACCAAATCAGCAATCTTCTTGTTGGATTACCTCAAAGAGAAGTTGCCAAAGCTTGCCTACATTACCTCTGATAGATGTGGCTCAGTGCCATTCTCCTCAAAATCTTAATTATTAAGTGATCTGACCCATAGTTTAAACAGAGAAGGAAGCTGTAATGTTTTTTACCCTAGCATAGACCTGGGGAGAAGAGTAAGTCAAGTGCAGACTCATGTGTTAGCACACTACTACTCTTTCCTCTCTTCAATTCATTCATCTGACATTTATTAAATTAATGACAGACTAACTAAATGATGGCATGTGAAGGGGTGGGAAGCTGCAGGTGGGCTCTGAGATGGCTGCAGAGAGCAGGGGACCTTCAAGTGAAGCACTAGGATTAAGGTTTAGTCAAGAAAAGGGAGAGTAGCAAGTGGACAGTATGAATAGTACCAGGAACAGCACCAATCACAAGGGGACACATGCCCTCTTAGGCAACTGTGAGAAGTACATTGGAGCAAAAGGTTCTTGGAGGGGAGAAGAGATGGACATGTAGCCACACATTCGGCTGTGAACATTTTATGATAAAAGGATGTAGCAGAACTGCACTTTAGGCCTACCTCTGTCATGACCTCAAGGCATGGCCTTATGAAAGTTCTTTTACACCAGAAATCAATTGCCTAAAAAGGCCAAGCAAGTAAAGATTAGTGAGTGAGGAGACTGGGGATAAGGCAATAGGAGGTAGTAGTAGTATGCTGCTATGCGGGATAAAGGCCCAGTGTTATCCAGTGGTACCAGAACTTTCAACTTTTCTATATAAGTCAGATATCCAGTTGTTTTTTTTAATGTGAAATCTCCTATTTTTAAAGTATTGACAACTAATCTAATGTTTTATTAAATATTATACTGGGAAAAAACAAATAACCATGTTACCATTCTACAACCCCTTATTTTAACTTTCTATTCTATAAAATAACACTTGCTCTATCTTCCTCAGAAAGATTATCAGAAAGATCAAATCATCTTGCAGATAAATATGTAGAGAATTAGTGTGCTGTAGCAATTAAAATATCATTTGTATTATTATTAATGTCACCAATTCTTACTTTTTCAATAAGCTGATTTGTGTCTCACTTACTCTTCCCCATCTTTGCCTTTATCTAACACTAATCCAAAAAGAGCATGGCGTACCATAACCTGACATCAAAGGAATCAGTCCAACATTGTTTATTGCTAGGTGAAGGTTAGTTGGTACCTTTGTTATCCCACCTGACTCAAGTTATTTGAGCATTGGCTCTTCCTTTGGCAGTAGGATAGGTATAAACACTTTTTAAATACGTTATCTGGGCTTCCCTGGTGGTGCAGTGGTTGAGAGTCCGCCTGCTGATGCAGGGGACACGGGTTCGTGCCCTGGTCTGGGAAGATCCCACATGCCACGAAACGGCTGGGCCCGTGAGCCATGGACGCTGAGCCTGCGCGTCCAGAGCCTGTGCTCCGCAACGGGAGAGGCCACAACAGTGAGAGGCCCGCTTAATGCAAAAAAATAAATAAATAAAATAAAATATTTTATCTAATTTGATTATGCATATATGCCATTTTGCCTTGGCCTACATAACTTTGGATAATCAAAAGTCTAAAAAAGAAAACTAAGAGTAGACATTACCCAAACATACTGGTATGAGCTATCAAAATACTCTCTATTTTTAAATTATTATTTCTTTTCTACAAAGTAGAGATTCTCTTATACTTACACAGTTTTTGGCCAAAGTTTTGTTTCTCCTTACCCAATTTGTAAGCTAAACAAAACAAGCAGAGTTGATACCAACAAATACTAAAGACGGATCCTAGAACTAAAAATAATTAGATGTTGGCAGAGCTCCCCAACTGAACTTGCAGAATCTCTTTAACTTTTAAGTCATTAAACAGGATTTATTTCATTTGTCTGAAATGATTTTAGTGTGGTCCTGACAAACAGTGACCTCTCAGATTTTCTGTGCATGTTCCTGTGCTGGTTGAGAGGTCTGTACAATTTTCATAGAATATATTCAGATCTGTGGCATGTGTGCTCTTTTAAGAAACCAAAAATCTCATAAGCCTCCCATAAATTTTACCCTGCTGCTGATTGGAACTTCTTCAGAAGCAGCACCAGAATAACCAGGTCTTCTTTAAGTGCTTCTGTAAAGACTTTATTTCAGGATCTATGGTTGAGGCTTTCACTGCAGGCAGCCCAATAAGGTTTAGATTAAAAATGGGAAAAAAAAAAAAAAAACCCTCTTGAAGTAGAATTCTGAATGTACCTACCAGCAAGAGTGAAATGAATCACATGTTTCCTGTAGGTGACATTTTACTCTATGTCTTAAGGTATCTCAGCAGGAAAAGTGTAGGTTTGCCTAGAGAGAAGTGTAGGAAAAATTTACAAAGAAATGGAAAACCTAGAAATGAAGAGGGCAGGTTGCCAATTCTGTGATTTTTAATTAGGAATATTCAAAAACTGAGCCCTCTGTATAGATAGCCAAAACCACCTTTTATACTTCCTGGAAATAGGGTGGCAACTCCATTTCATCCTCTCCAAGACAGTCCTGGATTTCATGATGAATAGAAGTGGGGTACTGAATTGTACATTCTGAATGAGGCTAAAAGCAAACTGAATATTGGGAAGATCAAATCTATGGCATCTGCTGTTGGTAGTCTGGGTCACAGTGAGAGAGAATTGGAAGTACTACTCCATTTGCTCAGTATCAACTTATTTCCCTTTTTCTTTGTCCTCTTATTTTTGTGAATAAGTGGGAATCAAAGAAAAATTTGGGACAGAATTAGAAGAGCCTCAGATGTTGGGGGATGGAAGAAACAGAGTCTGAGTTTCAGGTATCTACAAGAGATAGATCTCATCCAAAGACTGGATCTTATTGGGAAAACAAAAGGGCATTGTGTTTGTGAAAACTCCAGTAGGACTACCCTCAAGAGAGTTGCAAAATCACAGTCTGATGGAGCTTTAGGAAATCTGTAAGATCAAATCAATCAAAAACACTTAACCTAAGCTTCAAACAAACTTCTTTCTTGGCTTTTGATGACCTTTCCTCCCATTCCACTCCTGGGAGTCATTTCTGAAGTTTCAACCCTTTATTCTGTCACCTACAAGGCCCCTTCTCCAGCCACATCTGGGGTGGGTGGAATGGAATGGCAAAACAATAGGTTTGGTTGTGGTATGGTTCTTATATTCTCCAGGGGTCTCGGTCATTAACTTTTGCGTTTACATCGCAAAATGAGGATGTGCAATATGTTTTGCAAATCTGAGGCCTCACATAACATCTTCCCCTTCTACAAACAGATCAACTGATTGAGTCTCTTTTCCTAGTTGAGTGTCTCTGCCACAGGTCTGGGAACTTCTTAAAGAAAGAGACTGTGTTGTATATTTCTGAAATCCAGAAGTACCTTTAGTATAATAGGCACTTCATAAATCTATGTTGAGTAAAGAAACAAATCTTAAAAATTTAATATCCTCTTAGATGCTCATTTAGCATAGTTACAGGTTAGAGATAAGGAAAGAAGTATTATATCTCAGGAAAAGTAAGGAGGCACATTTATAATGTAAACTTAGTCCTAAGTCAGACTAAGATTCACTATGTGATGAAGGCTGACAAATCCTATATTTTAGTTATAATCATTAGCCAAAGTAAACTACTGTATTTCCTTTTCATTAAAGAAAGTATTTGAAAACATCTTGTATAAGGCAATAATTCTTAAGATTTGGGGGGGTTATAAATCCTTTTGGGAATTCAAGGAAAGCTATGGACTCATGAGGAAAAAGTGCACATTCACATCAAGCAACAAACAAACAAAACAAGAAAGCTTGTTCATGAAGACCCTGAAGCACATTCATGGACAAACCTGTGTCCCACGTTAGGAATTTTCATAGAGGGAGAGCCGTTGAGTGGTGACCTTCAAGGTCCAGAAAAGGGCTTTCAAGAAAAGGTTTAGAACAACAGACTTGTATACAGCATAATGACAAATGCCATCCATTCCGAGAGACTGATCTGAAAGGAACAAATATGCACAGGGAGCTGCCCCCTCTCTGTGGAGGTGATGGAATTTTCATGCACACCCCACAGGGTAGAAGCGTTCAAAGACGCTTGTTTAAGCCAGATGACACGCAGATGTATTATGGCCACATCACACTGTCCTCGCATCCAAAGAGACACACACAGTAGGCTCACTGTGCTGAAACACATTAAACATACCCCATGTATGGGGTTTGTGTCCTGGAAGCTTAACATAAAGCTTAAGATATTTCCTAAACAAATTAAATGAGAAATTACTGTCATTAATCACCTTCTGATTCTTTAAAATGTTTTTTCCTTGTACCTAAAATTTAAGCCGATTACCAGTCATTCCCAGAGATTCAAAGGCGAGGGAAGGACTTGCAAGAGAACAGTCCGCATCTCAGTTGTCCTTTCTGACCCCTGCACTCTCCTCTTCCCAGCAACGGCTTCCTTCCCCTAATAGTTTCCTCCTTGCAATGGCAGAAAATAAATAGTGAACTTCCTAACGGAGCCAATTTCAATTTGCCAAACTAGAATCTGGAAGGTTGCTGTTTAAAATGCTTTTGTAGCCAAACAGATGTATTTCTAAATTTTACTTCACTTCATTCACTGGCTTCTCCTCCACTATATTTAGGATTCTTTGCTCATTTTCTTGTCATTTTCCATTTCGTTGCTTTTGTTTCATATTTGAGTAACTGTAGGTCAAATGTACTCCAGACTATTCTGTTAAAGACATGTGAAAATCAAATAGAAACTGCATGATTAACGATATGAATCATCTGTTTTTAAAAAACAGGAAAGTAAATAAGTGCTTAGCAAAGCCCCACCTGCTTTGCTGCTGTTGTGGTGCTGTGCATATCATAAGGAAAACAATTCCCCCTTCTCAAGGCCGAACTAAAATTAGGCTCCACCTGCAAGATGTTAATGAAAACTTACACAGCTGCATTCCAGAAACAAGTTACCCAGATTGCTTTTGGAAAGCTCTGTGTAAAAGCAAACTTGTTAGTTTGCCTAATTCCCAAAATGTACTATTAATTTTAATGGCAATTATTAGCACAATAACCAACTGATAAGTAATCTCAAAATAGATCCAGTATTATCAAACAGGAAATATACTGTAATTTTAACCACACATCCTGCTGGGTTTAACCCCTTACTCACAAATGCACACTTCCTGTCTCTTTTTCGGCACTTGCATTCAAACGGAAGACATGAGAACAAATGAAGTCGCTGGAATGGGCTGCAAACAGTTCCAGTTTGTAAGGGGCTCCCCTTATCCACATGCTGCTTAATGGGAAAAAGGATGGGAAGCACATGCTTCCTTTGCCCTTGATTCCTTTTGCAGATTCTCAAGCTTTCTTTGGAAAGAAGCCTCAAATCAAAACTAAATCGCATGAGATTCACATCCACCCTTTTCTTGCAGATTTAAGACAGTGGCAGCTCGGGCATGCTCATCAGAAGATATGATCTTCCCCAGTCCATCTCCAGGTCAAGCCTTCACAGCTTTGTTCTACAGGCCAAATGGCTCAATTTTAATCCCCATTAACTTTTCCAGATCATACTTATAGTGCTTACCCTTGGACAGAAAGATGTTACAGTTTAATTATTTACTAAATTACGTGTGTCAAAAATTAAAGAAGCTGCCATTTGGAGATGGAGAATCTCTGCTTTTCGAAAGTCCCAGCCTTGAAAAAAAAAAAAATCCCTCTTCATCATTTCCTTTGCTTGCAATTTAGTCCTATCAAAGGAGCAGGAAATGCTGACAGTTGTTCTGATTTGATCTATGTTCCCGGTGTTGCATGTGCTGTATAGCTTCTTAATATTTTCACAATTACACCTTCTTAAAGGATCTTCAGAACAACTAAAACAATGTTTCAAAGTCAAACAGGCTCAATTAGATCTGGAGCAGCAAATTCAGTTTCTGTTGGAGATTAAATAATGAAGTAAATAACAATGCTAGCAAGTAGAAGGCTGCCTTTCATTAGCCTATCTGATTTCATTAGCCTAATTCACACTATTAATTATTGGTCTGATGAGATCATCAATGTAAGTATGCCAGCCACATGATGGTTGCATTTGGGGAATATTCAGTCTTTTTCAAGACTTCTACATGGCCCTCAGATGATGTTCCCATTTCATTTCCATTTCAGGCTGCTGCCCTACTCAATAGATGTATCTGAACCTCCTATGAAAGCAACATTGCCAGAATAAACATTTTGTTTATGTACACAGTCCTGCTTGCAACTCTCAACAAAGAAATATAAAAGGAGATTTAAGTTTTTATTCCTAGATAGTGAACTCCTGTGTGTTTCTACAATGCAGGTCATTACAGATGTGGCTGCCCCCTGAGATCGAGCAATTCTCGTGCCCGTGGTAACAAAGGGCTGAGGATCTGGCAGTGAGGTAGTGGACTGGGCCACTTAGATAAGTTTCATTCACTGTAGGAGCCCAAGGGAACAGTGCATCAAGGCACTGACCTCGGTTCATGGTGTAACTTTACACTATTTTCCCTTTAAGTCGCTACTAATCCTTTGTGTTTACATGTTTTTTGGGGGCTGCATCAGAGGAAAGCAGTGTGAAATTGCCTGAAAGCCTCCTTATAAATAAGACTTACAGGACTCCCCTGGTGGCGCAGTGGTTAAGAATCTGCCTGCCAATGCAGGGGACACGGGTTCGAGTCCTGGTCCGGGGAAATCCCACATGCCGTGGAGCAACTAAGCCCGTGCGCCACAACTACTGAAGTCCGTGCCCTAGAGCCCGTGCTCCGCAACAAGAGAAGCCACTGCAATGAGAAGCCCGAGCACTGCAAGGAAGAGTAGCCCCCGCTCGCCGCAACCAGAGAAAAGCCCACGCGCAGCAATGAAGACCCAACGCAGCCAAAAAATAAAATAATAAAATAAATTTTTTTAAAAAAAGACTTACAATATAGACCAGGTGTGTTATTGAAAAGACTGAGAGAAATGCCCTTGAGGGCCCCAAGAACCATTTTACAAGGCTCCCACTGTGATTTTTTTTTTGGTCTCTATCTAATGACTGCTAAAAAAAATTACTAACTAGGTTAAAAATCTCCCTGGCCCCAAATTCAGTTGGAAACAGAGCCTTAGCATTAACATAAATCCTGTCTACATATTTACTAACCAATATTGCTTGTTTAAACTTCATCTTCTCTTTCTAGAAAATATCTTACTCCTTTGACAAACAGAAGAAGGAGAAAGCAAAAAAGCAGGAAACCTGCAACATCAGAGATTGGAACAGCAGACTAAGATTCCAGGGACTCTGGATTAGCTTCCTAAACTATGTACAGGGTACCAGTGTGAGCCATTCACATGCTTCATCTTCTTAGGTCAATTCTTTGAAGTGCTGTTTTTCCATTTTAAAGATGAGGAAACTGAGGCTGGTAAATGGCTAAACCATTCATTTAGCTTGGGAGTATCTTACTTTAAAAGAATCATGATTTTTCACTTATTGCCAATCAGAGAAGCTAAAAGAACTGCCTCTAATAGCAAAGAGGCCACAGAAAAACACTCTTCCCTCTTTACTCCCTTGGATTCTTCATTATCACCAGTGGATCTCTCATGTTCACTCCTAGGCTTCTGGAAGTTGGCCTGACCACCAATCCTATTCCTTTTATGAGAACACTAACTCCTTACACCTCCCATTTCCTAACACTCCTGTCCACCCCATCCTGTCCCCCTTCAGTTTTCCTAGTCTCTAAATCCTCATTTGGAAACAATTTCGAGGTCCACCTACTTTCCTGTGCATCTGTCTTTTGTAATTTAGAGGTTAGGGACTGTGTGTTTTCTACTTGTCATGTTTATCCCTCGTGGGTACCTAATAAATGCCAAATAATAGCAGCTTTATGACAGTGAAGAACCAGAAACACAGGTTCTTATATATAGTATTTCATCACCAGCAAGGAACATGTATTCACTGTCAGCAGCACTATACTAGGCACTAACTGAAGTTAATTACTGAAGCCGGATCCCTACATTATACACCAAGACGTTTTACTTTTCTCTCTTATTTTTTTTGACAAAAAAAAAAAAATGGGATCACCACTGAATCTTCTCATTAAATCCAAAGCATCCTGAAGATAGAAGCCAGTACATTTTTGTAGAAGGGGGAACCAAGGTACAAAGTGTGCTGAACGAGAACTCTCTGAGAGTCAGTGACGAGGCCCTTTACAAAAGTCAGTTGCTGCTGCATGCATCTTCTGCTTTCCTTTGTGCTCGCATGCCAAGGGAAAGAATAGATTATCTAAAATGTGTACTTTCTGAGAATAAGAAAAACACCTCAGTGTTCATGATGTGTCTAAACAAGCAGAGTAAATTGAGACATTTAAACTCAGTAATTTAGGCCAAAGATACATTTGCCTGTAGTATCAATATAATTGACTCAAAGGGGTTATTGTTATTGGGGTTTTTTGTATTTTTTTTTTTGTAGACTTCCCTAAATAATGATCTTGATTTCATTTCTTTTGTTTCCCTGTGTGGACAGAGGCTTCAAATATTCAGTAAAAATAAAAGGCCAGTTGCAAATTTGGGACACATTAATTCATGAGCAGACTCACTGTAACATCATTGATTTATTGTTATTGTTCTCAATCATTAATTCAGTAAATATTTATCAAATACCACCTACCATATTCTTGGCTCTATGCTATACAGAGGAGCTCATAGTCCTGTGTAGAGACAGACATGTCAACAAGTGATTAATAAAATATGGTGTGGTATCATGGAAATAAGTCCTAAAGGAATGATATAAGTCCTAGAGGAATGATAAATTCTTCCTGTGTGCTCAGAGAAGGCGACATGTGGGAGGTGACATTTCAGCTGTGTCTTAAAGATGAATAGCTGTTCACTGTCAGAGTGTGGAAAATAGATCATAGGCAAAGGGAACAGCAAGTGCAAAGATAGAAGTCCTGGGAAAAGGATGGTATAGTGTGTCTACTACATAGGGTATATGATAAAGATAGAAAATGATGTTGAACTACTAATGATGAAGCCTCTTCTGTATCACTCTAGGGGGATTAAATTTCATTTTATGGGCATCAGGAAGTCATGAAGAGTTTTAAGGAGAAGGATAATACGATTACGTTTATTCTCTAGAAAGAAAATTCAGCATAAAGAATGGGTTGACAGTAGTTGAGTCTGTAAGTAAGGATGAATTACATGGCCGTTATTTTACTTAAGGCATAAGGAAATGAGGGCCTTTATTTGGGAAGTGCAAGAGAAGATAAAGAAGTAATTGAGAGATATTTACGAGGTAGAAATGACAGGACTTGAAAACTAATACAGCATGTGAGAGAGACAACATGAACATTTGTCTAGATGGTGATGCTCTTACTGGGAAATGATACTAACATTTTCTTGCACTCCAAATTTTTCAGGGACTGTACTGAGTTATTTTTCCATGTTAATTTATTCAAATCACAATAACAATGTGACATAGACAATAGGTAGTTTTATTCTAATTTTATATACAGCTCAGGAACAGGGAGACAGTTGTCCATTGTCACAACCAGAATATAATTGAGTCAGGATTGGAAACTAAGTCTTCTTCTAGTCATTGTGTTCTCCACAAATTGCCACAATCCTCAGGTAGCATTAATGAATTCCTTCTGTTAAAGCCCTAATATAGATTTCTGAATCAAGGTAAATCATAAATTTGATTGTGTTATGACAAATGTAAAACTTTCATTTTGAATGAAATCATTTTTTTCCTTAAACTGTTTATTGGTTCTTGTTAAATGCCTGGACAATTTTTTTTTTTTCTTTCTGCTAAACAGCAACCACAAAAACAGAAAACTTCTATTAACTGTTAAGAGTTTGTGATAAAAAAAAAATGGACATCTCTTTGCTAAGGAATAATTTTTGCCATGAAGGAGTCTGCTAGATATGAGGCCTAATACGTGGATAGAGTAATACAGGTTTTCAAATAGCTAATCACTTGACTTCCATTTACTGCAGATTTGAGTTTCAATTTTTCAATATTACTGATTCAAAATATTTGGGGAAATATATTATCAAATAAAAATATTTCTAAAGTTAGCTGAGCTAAGGTTTCTTTTTTCCTAGCAATCGCAGCGGACTTTTATTACATAACAGGTTTAGATGGAAAAAAAAGTTGTGCTCTTTTTAGTTTGAATTATTAAGTGCTCAGGGCAGTTAATTTTCCTCAGACATTTCTGCTTCTCTGTTAGATTATCTCATTTTAGTATGGTGGATTGTTCTATTTCCCAGTATCTTCTGTTGCTTTTGTGGTGATTTGGGAAGTTATTCGTTTGCAGGAGCTACTCACACCTGGCCTGAAATCTGTGAAAAAGAAATAGGATGAAAAAAAAATGACGTGGCCTCCAGCACTTTCTTCTTTCTTTCTTTTTTATTTTATTTTATCTTTTTATTTTTCATATGAAACATTTTCCTGTTGGACCTTCTATATACAGTTGGAGGATGCTTTTGATATGTAGATCAAGCAAAATGGTAAATACATAGCCCTCTCTTTTCAAACATTCCCTTACTCTACAATGTGCCTGTAGTGTCACTTTCTTTGATTTCCATGAGGCCTGCCCTTGGGTTTGTATTATAACTTGGTATCTTTCCATTGTCCCTTACCATAAAAATTCCTTTTAAGAAAGTACATTCAAAATTCAGTCCATCAAGCTTTAACTCCTCTTTCTCCTCCTTCCTTCTAGAAGATTTAGCGACTAAGTCTTTCTTTGATTTTTTTTCCCTGAATTTAAGGGTTCTCCACTTTCACTCCTAATTGCTACAATGTGGTGTCCCCTTTTGCCTGAGAGTAAACAAAAACAGAAACGAGCGTTGAAGAGACACACAGGCTCCAGAACTCACGTGCCTGACTAGCTGATGGATGGTAGGGTCTGGCTCTCAGGAATGAGAACCACCACACCATGCAAGCTCAGTTTCAGGATGGGCTCTATGTCAGGCACAGTGGTAGGGGTTTTACATGCATTAGAGTCCTTCAGCCACCCAGAAGGTAGACCTTATTATCATTTCCATTGTTTCAGATTAGGGAATCTAAAATCTAAAAAATCTAAAATGAGGTAACTTTCTCAAGGTCAGTCAACTAGTAAGTGATAGAACCTGTTAGTAAACCAAAGTTTTGCTGAATTCTGTGCCTGAATTTAAATGACTAATTGATATTTTTCCATCTGAAAGTCTCTCAATGCCACTGTAAAATAGTTCCCTGGATTGGAGGGGTAGATTATAATTATACCATTTCTTGAGTTCTAATTCTCCAGGGAGTGTATTTCCTCTGATGTCTATGGACTTGCCAACAATCTTAAAAACAGGGAAATTGGAAAAGTTGTCAATGTTACCCATTAAGAGAAAAAGGAAAGCAGAAAAGGAAAAACCTATATATTTTCCTGCAAATATTAAAAATTGAAACTGGAGCCAGAGGATAAGGATTGTTTAATGTTGGCTCTGATTTTCTATTGGCCTGTCTTATTTAGTTTCCTAAAATAGCAAACAGGATAGAGAAATGATAATTAGGTGTATTCTTTATTATGTGGTAGATTGGCTAATACAGTATAGCACAAATACATCTTGACATACCAGCAATACAAATTCCGTGATCTATCTATTAAGTATGCATAATTTTATTTATTTTCAAGGCAAGAGAGGTAAATGCGTGAAATTTAAAAATAAGAAAAACACCATTAAATTTTTTTTAATTTCTGTATTTTAAAAATACAGAAATAAGTTCCATTAGATATAAAATGTATTTTAAAATGTGATTTTATTTTATCTAAATTGTATTTAAATGTTAAATTTTGAAATGTTTCCAGGGCCTTAATAATTTATAAAATCATTTACCATGGGTCATTTCTTAAAAGGTCAATATGATGATTTGGTGATCTTAATGAATAAAGTGGATCACCCCACAGTGCATTCATCCATGGTCTTTGACAATTATAAAGGTTCAATTCAAACATTATATACTACACCACTATTATTAGAAAGCACTGGGTTAGGCTCTTAAAAAAATAACAATAGAAAATAAATTTAAATAAAATTTTAAATTTAAAGTTAAATAAATTAAATGAATAATCAATAATGATTTTTGTTCCTTCTAGAAGCACACATATCTAGTTGCACCTCACAAAGATTATATATAATATAGACATATTGTTAGATGTGCATAAATTCTATTGTACAGAAGAATGAGAGAATAATTCTGACTAGTGAAATAGAGGCTTCCTGGAAGAGAAGGGATTTTTCTGGGTCATGAAAAATGAAAAGGATTTTGAGAGGTAGGTATGACTTGACAAATATTGTTACTTAAGATCAGTTAGGGGCTTCCCTGGTGGCGCAGTGTTTGAGAATCTGCCTGCCAATGCAGGGGACACGGGTTCGAGCCCTGGTCTGGGAGGATCCCCCATGCCCGCGGAGCAACTAGGCCCGTGAGCCACAACTACTGAGCCTGCGCGTCTGGAGCTTGTGCTCCGCAACGAGAGAGGCCGCGATAGTGAGAGACCCGCGCACCACAATGAAGAGTGGCCCCCGCTTGCCACAACTAGAGAAAGCCCTCGCACAGAAACGAAGACCCAACACAGCCAAAAATAAATAAATAATAATTAAAAAGAAAAGATTAGTTAGAATTCTTCTGTTTAAGTATGTCTTCTGTCTCATTGAAAAATAAAACAGATACATTTCTTGAAAAAGGCAGAGATTTGTATCTTGAAATGAAATTTTAAACGGTGGATATTCTTTGTTTGAAAGCCAGAAATAAGATACTTTTCTTTCTCATTATGTGAAATAAATAAGGCTAGAAGCTGGAAAATTATAAAAGTCACTTGATTAAATGGGGCAAGCAAATAAATGCTTTCTAAAGGTCTCAACTCAGTGTGCTCTTTCCCTGAGGCTAGTTGGAACTAGTCCATAGTTAGAATTGCTCATCATATGGGTGGCCAGTCAATGTGGTGCCAGCAATAAAACGTGTAATCAACTTTCACATGTTTTTAGACATTCCCAAATCACTTTGATCATGGCTAACAAGAAAGCTGCCATTTCAGTTAATAATCTATAAATTCTCAGGGGGAGGTTTAATCCAATACTCAGTAGAATATTTCACATTTTATTTTAAAAAATGTAGAATAACACAATCTAGAAATATATTTATCCTAAAAACACCAGCTTTTAGGATAAATACTGATGTTTATCCTAAACACCAGTCAATTTTCCATTATGTAATCTTGCTTTAATGCTAATATTTTAAATTGTCATTTTTGGGCCTGCGCGTCCGGAGCCTGTACTCCGCAACGGGAGAGGCCACAGCAGTGAGAGACCCGCGTACTGCAAAAAAAAAAAAAAATTGTCATTTTTTACACGTCCAGGGACCTCGATAATTGAGATTAAGTTGCTACTGAAAACACATACACTTTGGATTGCATTTCATCTAGGTAAAATGACAAGTGATAACTTTTATGACAGCTTTCAAAGCTGCTTTTAGCAGTGCAGCCCGCAGCATCATTGTCCTTCATGCAGTTGAATTTTGCTCAATACAGGGAAAAATAGTTATTATGGCAGAGAAGATGCCAGAGTAAAATTTCTCTAAGTCAAGTGGTTTTTTAGCTAGTGGAGATATTCTTAAACATGTATTAGTTCCATACCACAGGACACAATTAACATGAGTAGTTAGAAGGGTACCAAGGGCAGCATCCGTCCAAGAAAGCAACATATGAAAGCTTGCTGAAAGCAGAAGATGATTTAGACAGAAACATTTCAGAGATGACAGCTGTTTAAAACTAATCAATATCTCTTTTCTATACCAGGAGACATTTAGTCTTCCCTTGGCTCTAATATGTATCTTAGAAATCTGTAGGGTTTTAGAAGGCTGCTAAAGCAACACTTGAGAGCCCGGTTAAAGATACGACATGGTGACATCACTGATAAATGAATATGGAGGAGGAACAGGTGTGAAAGGCTGTTATCTGGGACATCACCTGAGAGAAGAATCTTAAATAATGACAAATCTAAAAGCTATGTCTTTTTAACTTACTTTACCATGTGTTTTTTCTTTTTACACACACTATTTATATTTCCCACCCCAAAGTAACAGCATGGACACACACAAACACTCCCATACACAACTGAAACCAGTGATATTCACATTGACCTTGCTACTCAAAGTGTAGTCTACAGACAAGCATCACCTGGGAACTTGTTAGAAATGCAGAATACGGAGCCCCACTCCAGACTTACTGACTCAGAATCTGGATTCTAACAAGATCCTTGATGATTCTCGTGCACATTGTTTGAGAAGCGCTGATTTTAAAACAAGCTTTAAAACATGCATGGCCTTAAAACATATGCATCTTCTTTTTCAAACCATTATGAGTTTGCCCATTATCTAAGGCAGTACAGTTTAGTGAGTGGTTAAGAGCAAATGTTTCTAGAGATTTGCTGTCCAGATGGCCTGAAGCCCACTTCCAAGGCCAACTTGGGCCTCTTCCTTGGGTCAGTACTCCTAACGGTTGGGCTGTCTTGGGGCGGGGGGAGCAGTGGTAGATGGAGGCTAGACAAATGGTTGGTAGTCCCTTGCCATGCAGAATGCAGTAGCAGGTGGGAGGGGATAGAGCTCTCCTCAAGTTTAGGTTTCCATGTATACTCATGCCCAGGCCTTGTATATGTTAGGAGTTATAGTAATTATTAAAAATCAATCTGTGACTATAAAGTTGATGCTATTATGAAATAGAAAAAGAAAAATGATTGCAATTCCTCCCACCTCTCCTACTGCGGGATTGGCAGGATAAAGGGTGCTAGTCCAGAGGCCATGCTCTTCCTTTTCATCTATTTTCTCTGCTTCCATTCACACTACTGCTGGTGAGGCACCACTGAGAGCTTCGTTTCCTTAGAGACTCACATCTACACTCAGGCTTCCAGGCTCTGTGCCAAAGAAGTCTGACAGTGACACAGAGGGCAGTGTACTTTCCTAGATATACAAGCACAGCTCCGACTGCCATCAGTGGGAGTTCTACAATCAGCACGAGAGCAGAGCATAGTCTAGAATTGGAAATTCGTCCTCAAGGCAAGGCAGCATAAGCGGCCTGGTTACAGAAGAGTCACACTATACAATTAGATAACAACTGCATGAGAATTTAGAGACGAGTTCCCCCAAGTTCTAGAAGGAGAAGCAGGTGAAAATAGTTTGAACTACAGGATTTTTTAATTTTTAAAAATTTTTTAATGGAAGTATAGTCGATTTACAATATTGTGTTAATTTCTGCTATACAGCAAAGTGACTCAGTTACACACCTATATACATTCTTTTTTATATTCTTTTCCATTATGGCTTATCCGAGGATATTGAATATAGTTCCCTGTGCTATACAGTAGGACCTTGTTGTTTATCCATTCTATATGTAATAGTTTGCATCTACTACTAACCCCAAACTCTCAGTCCATCCCTCCCCCACCCATCCTCCCCCTTGGCAACCACAAGTCTTGAACTAGAGGATTTTTAAATTTTTTAAATTCTTTAAAAGAAGTTATGTAGTAAACTACCCTTTTATTAAGAGGACTTCTAAATTAGTCATCTCACCAAATTAGAAGATTCTAGAAACACAGAAAAATTCTCTGAACCACACACTTTCTTTATATGTTATTTTCTTTATCTGGTGCCCTTAATTCTACCCCTCTACCATTCTTCAGTGTAAATGGGAAGCCTCCCAGATTAGCTTAGGTGCCCTCTTTTAAATGAGCTTAGAGCATGCTGCATATCTTCTTCACAGCACCCATCCAATCTAATTAAATATTTGGGTAATCTTTTGTTTTATGTTTGTCTCTCTAGGTAGACAGTAAGCATCATGAAGGTAAGGACCATGTCTGTCTAGTTATGTGCCTGAAGCACACTGACCACTCAATAAATACTTGTTCAGTGAATTTACATTTAGAAGCCTAATTTACAAGAACTTATCATCGGATCCTCACCCAGACCTATTTACTGTTTAGATACAATTCAAGTGGATTTGTTTATCTCTTTTCCCAAACCACAAGAGACTCAAGTAGTAAACTAGAAAGAAAAAGAAGGGAGGAGTATAAAGAAGGGATGAAAAAAGCCAACAGACACTTCCATAAAGCGAGAAGACAGAGCACCACAGATGAAAGAACTAAAAGAACCTAACAATGGGGGACTTCCCTGGTGGTCCAGTGGTTGAGACTCTGCACTCTTAATGCAGGGGGTCTGGGTTTGATCCCTGGGTGGGGAACTAGGATCCCACATGCCACAAGGCACAGCCAAATGAATGAATGAATGAATGAATAAATAAATAAATAAATAAAGCAGTGGCTATGTAAATCAACTATACTTCAAAAATAAATAAATTAAAAAAAAAAAAAAAAAGAACCTAACAATGGGGAGCTATTATCAAGGGGCAAGATATTGCAGATGGTACTTTGGTAGAACTCCGGAATCCCATAGTTAATGTTGATAATCATAAATCTCAGTTTAAAAATACAAGTAAAACTATATTCCAGGGCTTCCCTGGTGGCGCAATGAATGGTTAACAATCCGCCTGCCAATGCAGGGTACACGGGTTCGAGCCCTCGTCCGGGAAGATCCCACATGCCGCAGAGCAACAAAGCCCGTGTGCCACAACTACTGAGCCTGCGTGCTAGAGCCTGCGAGCCACAACTGTTGAGCCCGCGTGCCTAGAGCCAGTGCTCCACAACAACAGAAGTCACTGCAATGAGAAGCCTGCACACGGCAACGAAGAGTAGCCCCCGCTCGCCACAAGTAGATAAAGCCCGCGTGCAGCAACAAAGACCCAATGCAGCCAAAAATAAAAATAAATAAATACAATAAATAAATTTATAAAAATAAAAAAAACTATATTCCATTGGGCTTCCCTGGTGGCGCAGTGGTTGAGAGTCCACCTGCCGATGCAGGGGACGTGGGTTCGTGCCCCGGTCCGGGAAGATCCCACATGCCGCGGAGCGGCTGGGCCCGTGAGCCATGGCCGCTGAGCCTGCGCGTCCGGAGCCTGTGCTCCACAACGGGAGAGGCCACAACAGTGAGAGGCCCGCGTACCGCAAAAAAACCCAAAAACAAACAAACAATATTCCAGACATGTACTTTATCTCATTTCATTTTCATAAAATACAGGAGGGGACAAGCCACAACTGTCAGGAAAATTTGCTTATGTGGAACACCTCATTCTACGGTAAAGTTGATGAATTAGGCACTACTGTAATTTTCTCACTGAAGATTATAAGAAGTATTTAGATGTTAAATTTTTTCTGAAAATTGTTGGAAAGAGATTTAATTACGATTTCAAAAATTTTAAAATCCAAAACTTTTTTCAATAATGATTTACTGAGAGTTAGACATTATATTTAAATTAAGTTACCTAAATCTTACAGAGGAGGTGCATAAATAATATAGAATAGATCTTATAAATATGTAGTAGATGCAAATTTTATTATTTATAATATTTAAAAAGTAGATGTGTCTTGGACATTAACTTGTAATTTTACATTAATTATGTGCCTGTATTTTGACAGTGTTCTTTACAGAATGCTGAATTATACAAAAAAACACACACTCACATATAACCTCAAAATTATGCTTACTTTAAGGTGTACTAGAAATGCAAAAATACGAGTTCTTTCATTTTGGTTTTTAGACTTCTCTTTCCAACTCTCACCTAGTAAACATTTTCTTTTGTTTTCAACGATTCAGTATATACTTTCTACAAGCAGAGACTTGCTTTCTGCCACAATTAGAGGAGCATTCAAATCCAATCCCTAGCATTAAGTCCAGTTTAATAAGATATTATAGGGCGGTTGACTATAAGGCCAATAGTTAGCCACAACCCTTGTGGGTTAGTCTGAATCAAGAATGGATTCCAGGTTTCTGGGATTAAGCATGGTGAAGCTTTCCAGGAGCTTCCAAATATTCTTTTTGGTCACAAGTAATGAATTTCAACTCCAACGGGGTTATCGTATGTATTATTCATGGGCCATCATAGGAGCCGCCAAACAGATTATCATGTTTACATCAGACCTCCTTGGAGAGAGAAATTCTTTAATAGTTAAACTAGCAGGGTCAGTCAGTACAGAGATGCCTGTGGGCGACTAAATAATAAATAAATAAATAAAATAAGAGAAGAAGAAATGAAATCAAACATTAAGAGTTTCATTATGTCCTTCAGCAGTCACCAATCAATATATTTTTATCTCTTGTTGAAAAGGTTATATTAAGGTTTCATCATTTTGGCAGATTTATTTATTTATTCATTTATTTATTTATTTATTGTAAGAGAGAGGAGATGCAGAAGGGCATGGAAAAGTGAAGAGTCCAGAGAAATCACTTCACTCGAGTTAACAAACCTTTGCAAATGTCTATTTGTTGTATCGCATTTTTATAGCAATTTGGTCTTTTTCAGTAAGCTCAGTGCCACATGGAGTCGTCCTATTGTTTCTGCTGGAAATAAATGCACTTTAGCAGATGTTGTGACATGCAGTGGCATTTTCTTTTCTTAAGAGCCTCATTTCAAATTGGTTTAAAAGGACACATTACCTTTTGGCAGGGCAGTAGCTTTACTAGGTTGTGCTTGCTTATTTGTTTGTTGGTTTAAGGATTTTTTTCCACAACCTTGCCTTACTTAGCCCAGCCATTCAGCTTTAGGAAGGAAACTTTATTTTCTAGCTGGAAAGAAAAACATGAGTTAACATGTGAGATCATTATTCACAGGAATTCTTTTCTTTCAGTTCAGCTGACTTTATTATGTGTCATAAGGAGAGTTACAATGAACCACTCAGAGTATCACAGGGTATCCTGGAGGTTACTGATGTAAACTAAATTCTCTGCAGGTTCGTAAGAGAAACAGTCATGGTATCCTAGAAATGGAAGTTACCTTAAATATCTCCATGTAGAGGACTACCTGCATTGTTGTTAAACTGGGAGTTTCTAGATATGGTCTCTCATTCAGAGATTTATGATGTATAACATCTATATTATGACATTTATTTAGCATACTTCTCAAAAGGAATATCAACCTCCATTTCCTAGACCAAGACCCATACAAGTAAAAGACCCAATATTGACTCTGGCTACTCATTCCAATGACAAACACAACTGTATGAAGAATGACATTTTAAAACTGAAGTTGGGACCAGTAATGCCTTCATGAGAAGGTATTGTCAATGTTGCTGAATAAGAAATGAAGTGCATCTCAGATTAGATATTAATTTATTTAAAGAGAATTGTCAAAAATAAATCAAATGTTTTATCATATACATAGAAAACATATAAGTAATCAATTTTTCAAGAAAATTGTATTTATACAGTTAGACACTTCCCCTGTGATTTCCAGGTACTTGTGGTTTTCATACAATGCATCTTTGCATGTCCTCTACCTGGAATGCTCTTCATGAACAATGAACCATGTTTACTTGGTGATATCTATTAATTATTAAAGATTCAGTTTACCTATCTATCTCTGAAGTTTTTTTTTTTTTTTCTTACAATCCCATGCAGTCATTATGAATCACTTTCTTCTCTGTGTCATCACTGTGCCTTGATCAACACTTTCTTATTGTCTGAGCCACAGAGTATTTATTTTAATTATTTCTTTATGTTCCTCCCCTCTCTGACTATGATATCCTTGTGGGAGGGACAATGTCAGATTCATTTTTTATTGTATTCTCAGCATCAAGCTGAGTACCTTGTACATTATGGTGACTCAATAAATACATAGAAAACTAATGAATATGGCCTAAACACCACACATATTAAATCAGTTTCAGTCTAAAATTCTACCCAGATAAACATAATAGACAAATTAAATGAATTTAGTCAGAGACAGAACATTTATAGATACCCTAGGACTGTAGAGGTATACAGGGAAGAAAATGATAATACTTTATTCGTAGACTAAAATAGTTTCTTAAATTGTCTCAATTATTTGTGCCCTCAGAAAGCTTTTCAGAATTTGGAGACTTAGTGTATGTTCTTTTTCAATCACTCTCTAGTAAGCAAGGCAATCACTGAGAAATTTCTGGAATCTATGACTGGTTAGGGAAGCTCTTGAGAACTGAAAGAATTTGATTCACAAAAAGATTTGGTACCATGCATGGAACGCATATTCTAATCACTACCTGCTGTTTTAAAAAAAAAAAAATGGGCACTGATTATTTCAGAAAAAAGCACATCGACATTATGATAGTGAAATTAGAGTGGAATTATGGGTTTCTCTGCTTGGAAGTTTTTTTATTGCTTTTCTGAGAGGGGTGCACATACATATGCAGATCTTAACATATTCTTGATCTATAAGAACATGAGAAAATATCTTAATTATAAATCTGGGGTATAGTTTACCTTACTATGTCATATATTTTACAAATTTTACAAATATATGTTAAAATATGAAGAACAGTCATCCTTTCATTTGTTCACTCGATAAATATTTCTTTGAGTTAACTATAAGACATTGTGTTGGGTACTGTGGAAAATACAAAGATTTCCTAGATATACACAACTTACAAATACAAATAAAGTAAAATGGTAAGTAAAAAGAAAAAAGATTCCAATGATACAGTATTCTCCTTTGGCAACTGAGATATTTTATAATCTGTAGTCCTGCTTAAGGCAGGGTATACAGTTTATCAATGATCCTTTTAGCTTTGTGAACATATGATAACTTAAATCAAAGTTGGACATCCTTCTTTCCCTCTTCAAAAAGCAAGACCAGATTAAACAACATTTATGCATCAAATTTATTTGCCATACTTGAAAAATATCTGTAAATCAGAAAGTATATATACAGAAAGTACCACGAGAATAGAGAGCCAATTCTTAAAGATCATATTCTTTTCCATTATCATGCTTCTAAACTTGACTTTTAACAATTAGTATGGCCAGTAAATACCTGAACCCCACAAATGGAACGTTTAAACAGCAAGACCAAATGGCCAAATGCTCACCACTTGCTCATGCCCTCTTGTAATCAATCAAGCCTAACCTAACAAAATGAACAAATACAGTGATCTGTGATTAGTTAAGAAGAATTGGACCAGTGTACGATTACCAAATGACATGGAGGTAATTTTGCCATCAATACTTGAAGAATGTTTAAGCAGACTGTAATTCTTTTTTTTCTCCTATACTTCATCACGTTTAAGTAATACTTATCTGGTAGGTATTCAATATTATATCCAGAGGATGAGAAGATATGCAGTGGGGAGTGGGGATGGGTAGAGAGGCACAATCCTGTTGTTTTCAATCCATTGGACCAGAGTTTGGTGAATATCTAGAGTGACCATATAATTTATATTTAAAACTTGGTGCTTTTTGAGTAAAACAGGATGCTGTTTTTAATTATATCAGACAATTGGTATAAACTGGGACTATCCAGGCAAACTGAGATGAATGATCAACCTATGACTATTCAGACATAACTAGACAATTTAAAATGAGTTAAGACAGATCAGAAAAGTTAGTTGTTGTAATTTCCTAGGGAGGGCTTATGGAAATGCTTTAAATACTTAAAATATTTAAGTTTAAATATTTTACTTTCAAAATCTTTGTAACAATAAAGAAGGTAAAAGAAGGGGTGTGAAGAGTCTTAGAACTCATAGAATTAAACATAGTGTTTAAAATAGTACAAAGAAAAGTACATTTAAGTAAAATAAAAGAAAAATGAATCTTTCTGACTGGAAAACTTTCATCCTTTGATGATTTGCTAACATTTTCAGAAAGTCTCCCAAGAATCCTGTAACTTTACTCTGAACTCCCCTATAAACTTAATTGTTATTGTTTATCTGTATTTTTACTAGACTGTGTGCCTTGAAAGACCCAATTTTGTTTTATCCATCATTAAACTTCACAGTTTCTGACCCAAAGTAGATATTCAATAAATATGTTTTACCAAACTTATTAATATTGATGACAAACTTAGAGAAACAGAATAAAGCTTCTCTATTTGAATATTAATACTCTCTATTAGGTCTTTGCCAGATTCTCTTTTCTTTTGAGTCTTATGTTTGTCTATTTTCAAAGATCCCTTTTCCACTAAAACCTGGAAAAAGAAGTTTATAAGAACTAAAAGTTCTATAAATGTTCACCACAGGATGCCTCTCCACTGTGACACAGGAAGAACTGGTTTGGAAATTGAACGTGGATGTGGCTCTGTGTAAAGCACCTATTTACTTTCAGAGGTGTTAGCTCAGTTGGTGAGAAGACAGCACTAATAAGGGTAAGGGTGCAGGTTTTATTAGCTCTATGCAGAGGAAAACTGCCCCAGAGTCACAGATGGTAGCTCCAAGCTCAGGGAGTTCTCTTGGGTCACAGAGTGCAGATTACTCACTGCAACTTATTAACAGTTTGGAAAACAAGCAGTTGATGGTAGATCTAATATACGAAAGACAGCACATTATTACTTTGCAGAGCGCTAAAACAAATTGAACCCATCAAACAACTGGAAACTTAGGAAGTGTACTTTTGTCATCTGTCCCTTTAGACCACAACTCTAAAATGGCCATACTTAGGGGAGGAAACTTAAATGCAAATTCTTAGAATATATCCAATTCATTACTGGAATCTCTGAGTGGGAGGAAGAGAGTATGGCCAGGTGGTATTGGTAACAGATTGTCAAAAGGGCAAAAATCAATCTGAAAATCATCGGTAGTGATCACATTAGGCTTTGTGGAGTGATAGATTCTGAAAACATTTGTGTATTGAAATAATGGTTTTCTTTGCAGAAGCGTGATTTCCCATGCACAAACAGCATTTTATTGTATGTGGAGCTCTGCTTTTCCAATAAACATTGATTCATGGCTCACTACATAAATTAATGCCAGAAAAAGAAAGTAATTTAGAAATATTTTTGATACATTCTGTTAGATTCAGTTATGAGACATTTGATTAGAATGTTGTAAAACAGTCAAATGCACTGAAAGAAAATGTAATGAAGAAGGTAATGATGATATGTAATGACCATCTACAAGTCATTTGGCAATCATGAAATGATCATTATTAAGAGCGCTTCCACACATGGCAATGTTCTAATGTCATAGATGTTGCACATCTTGCGGTAAACCCATTTTTTAAATGAATGTACTCTGGGTAGGTTGATAAAAGAAGCAAATTATTTTGACTGTGGTCTCATAGAAGAATGGACTCCAGATCTTAGAAAGAGAAAACCTAGACAGGAAAAAAACTTTATACTAAACTCCTTTACAGAATAGTTCCCTTCTGGGTTCAGGTTTACTTCTTTCATCATTGGTATGTTATTTTGGGGACAGGTGCAACAAATATTTATCACGGCCTTCTCAAAAATGGAACTAGCAGGCATTCAATAAAGCAAGTTTCATATTAGAAGCCAGCATTCAAAAACAAAATGTTTATGTATTCAACTAAATAATGACATGATTAAACATCAATGAACATACTCTATGTTGTAAATCTCAGTGAGCCTATCAAGAACATTCTTCCAGGTATAGACAGCCTTGTTGACTTGCCATTCTTTCTATTTTTATGCTTTATAAATAACTTACCTGTCCTCATAACAGTGAAATAAGTACATGGACACACACACATACACACCCCTCTCACGATTGACTCTGCTTCTCCCACAGGAGAATTCAGAGTTAGAGACTTAGGGGCTTAATGGGAAGGGAGCAGAAGTGCTACTTCTCTTAGGATATTTTAGCCATGAGGAGATTCCTTTAGCAGACCAGGTCAAAGAGACCTAATGCTGTGCTATAAAACAGAACTTGCTATATCACTGGTTCATATTGGAGTCTTGAATTTCTGTCTTTCCCGGATAGAAACAGCATGGCTCTCTGAACATTTTAAAATCACATAGGATATGTGGCGAAATGTCCCAGAATGCTACCTGTTTCCGAAGAAGATTCAGAGGTTAATATACCTAGAGTTTCCTCAGGAAATGTTGTCGTAGAGAGTGTAGTCAAAATAAGAGCAGCCAATTTTAGTTGAAAGTCAGACATCTGGCGCACAGAATCGAAAGAATCCTAGGAACACTGTTTAGAGATACGGCTATGCCCATTATAAAGATGAGATTCAGAAAGATTAAATATCTTGCGAAGATCACAGAGCTAATTAGAGATGGAGAGGGATTTGAATCTCAGTCCATCCAAATCCAGAGTCTGAGCCAGAGAGATCTAGGTTAGAACTCTCCTATCACTCCTTAGCTGTGTAAACTTGGACAGATTTCTTAACTTCAGTGAGGTAGGTCTCCATTCACATATCTTTAAAATGGAGAGAATGCCTACCTCCCAGGATTGTCCAAAGATTAAATAATTGAGACAGGATATGTTAAAGTGCTGAGCACAGGGAGTCTTCCCTCTGTGATCTGCCTTGAGATAAGCACTCTGTTAAGGGCCTGAGTCCATAAGACTCCCTCCTCCCCCAGTGTTGGAGATATAGTGGGAGACAGAAGACAATAACTTATTATAGGATGGTTTTAGACATTTACCTCAATATGTGAAACAAATAAAAAGGGTACAGAGTACTGTTTGACAGGTGGGGGTGTTTGTAAAGAGGGAAATGATCCACCCACTCAGCCTTTCCCAGCTGCCCCTGGGGGTCCTAGACCGGCTCCTTTGACCCTGGGGCCCTGAAAACAGTCATTAGGTGAGATGGTCTCTGGGGGACTTTCAAACTAAAAACCTAGTTTCTACTGTAGGTACACAAATATCTGTAATAAAAGGTACAAATATGATGACAACCATAATATATACGTCCATTCAGACAGAGAGAGATCACAGTTGCTTTTTTCATGGAAGAGGAAAGGAGAGGGTCAGTAATGGTGGTATCACAAAAAGGTGGCCTTTCACAGAATGGGTAAGATTTTAAGAGGCTGAGATCACCACTGAAGAGGAAGGAGAGGAATGACATGCATTTTAATGGGTATGTATCAGGAGGAAAGGCAAAATACGATAAGACAAAAGAAAAGAAAAAAAAAATACAGAGCATCTTTGAGACTTGTGAGTCATTCTGACTTAACTGGAGCTTCAAGTACAGATGTGTAGGAAGTAGGGGAGGTGAGACTGGAAACTGGAGGCAATAAAAGACTGTGCTAAGACATGGCTTTTGGAGTCAGACAGATGCGGGTCTGAGTTCCTGTTCTGACAAACACTAGTTGTGTGAACAGGGGAAACCGACTTAACTTCTACAACCTCAGCGTCCTATTCTGGAAAATGGAGCTATTAATGCTACTACTACTACTGGGACTTCTCTGGCGGTCCAGTGGTTAAGACTTTGCCTTCCAATGCAGGGGGGTGTGGGTTCGATCCCTAGTCGGGGACCTAAGATCCCACATGCCTCAAGGCCAGAAAGCCAAAACAGAAAACAGAAGCAATATTGTAACAAATTCAATAAAGACTTTAAAAATGGTCCACATCAAAAAAGATCTTAAAAAAAAAATACTACTACTACTAATAAAGGAGAATAGTAACTCATACTGAGCATTCAATCTGTGCCAAGCATGGTTCTAAGCACTTTAAAGGTGTTAACACAGTCTTCACAACAACCCTGTGATGTAGATCCAGTCATTGTCACAATTTTGCATATGAGGAGGTTGAGGCAAGAGAGGGTAACAAACCTGTCTAGCAAGTCACTTGTCACACAGTTAATAAGAAGGAGATTGGAATCCAGGCATTCTTGTTCTGGAATCTATCTCATTATTAGAAGTTTAGCCATCCACCTCACAGAGTATGGTGAGAATTAAATGAGATAACTCTCATAATATGCCTGTGATGGGGTTTAGGACATGCTACCCCGAAATGTGACACCTTGGCATATTGAATGGATTAAGCTAAAGGAGCTTGAAAAAATGGCAGAAGCAGAGAGGTCAGAGTCCCCTCCCCCATGTCCTGTTCCTTTGAATAGGTCGAAAACCTTCATGTGAGAGGTGTCCTCCCTATGCCTAGAGGAAAGGCGCATCTTTATCACAGAAGACAAAGGGACACCAAGAAGAACCCTGCATTTAGGTTTTGCTAGGCTTCCCCTAGTTTACTACACTTATCTTAGTCTCATTAAACTATCACATTTTTACAGGACTACTCATTCTTCATCAAACTTAGGATAAATATACTCAGGTCTAACTGTTTCTTCGGGTCTTCATTTCTTTATGAAGGCTCCCATGTCATATAAAACTTATATTAAATAAACCTGTATGCTTCTCTTCTGTATTCAGACCCAGCCAGGAACCTCAAGAAGGTCGAGGAAAATTTCTACCTCTGCTACACTCACGAAGTGTCAGGCACAGAGTAAGAGTATAACTGAATAAATCTTAGCCTGGAAAAGGAGAGAGAGTTTGAAGCCCAGACCCATGAAGGTTCTTGAATACCATACTTTGGAGTAGTTTTTGATGTTTCCTAGTTGGCAATTTTTAATTATATGTGGGGTTGCAATAGGCTTGTGGTGTGATCAGAAATGTGATTTAGAAAGCTTCAGCTTTTAGGATATACCAGCTTATAAAGAGAGAATTGTGGACCGATTAGATTTTTATTTTAATAGTCATTAAATGGGCTCCCAAAAGGTGGTGGCAGTGGAGATGGAAAGGAGGAAACATAGAGGTAAAAGCTATTACAGACACTGAGATGGAGGGTGGAGCAAGCAAAGATGACTCAAGGTTTCGGAGGCTGGGTGACTGCGAGAACGCTGCTGATGCCATTAATAGAAACACAGAAAGCAGGGAGAGGAGCTGGACTTTGAGGGAAAAAAATGATGATTGCATACTTTACAGATTGAGTTTGAAGTGATGACACATCATTTAGGTGGAGATACACAGTAGACAATCAGCTTTGCAGGAACTCAGCTCCATATAACAAACAGTAGCATCTAAACTTTTATTCTTAGGACATCCTTTTTGATTAGACATGTTCACATTCTCATTTTGTATATAAAAGTAAATATATATATGTTTATTTAGAAATTGCACACATGTCTGTACAGTATAAAAGATGCACATAGGGGCTTCCCTGGTGGCGCAGTGGTTGAGAGTCCGCCTGCCGATGCAGGGGACACGGGTTTGTGCTCTGGTCCGGGAAGATCCCACATGCCGCGGAGCGGCTGGGCCCGTGAGCCATGACCGCTGAGCCTGCGCGTCCGGAGCCTGTGCTCCGCAACGGGAGAGGCCACAGCAGTGAGAGGCCCATGTATCAGAAAAAAAAAAAAAAAAAAAAAAGATGCACATAGAAAATAATAATAGAAATAGAGATTCCGGTTTTTTCCTATGCCCCCATGGATACTTTTGAGTACCCTCTGGTAGGCATGTACCCTATTTTGGAGACCACTGAAATATCTTAGATATTTCCTTCTCCAGTGTTGGGAAGGAACCTAAATGCATTTGCACTGAACAAAATGACCTTCTATTGCCTCTTTTCCTATGAATGAAAATCTCCCCTTTTTGGGATTTCTTAACAGTGTGCACAGGAGGAAAAGGACTAAAGACTTCATTGTCCTACAAGTTCTCACATGTGTGCATAAAAGTCTGCGCATAAGGATGTTCAATGTAGCATTGTTAATAAAGGTGAAAATAACCTAAAAGTCCATAAGAAAAGAGAAAATAACACAAATTATGATACGTCATTTTACGAAATAAAGAATTCAGTTAAATGTACACGTACTGAGGGGGGGAGGGACCTCCAAAACATATTGTCAAGTCAAAATATAAGTTGCAGTAGAGACAATGTCTTATGAGGGATTCCCCACGACCTATGAAGTAGTTTGAATGAACATATATATATATATATATATATATTACTTTTTCTTTTCACTGAATGACACTGAATCTGAAGAAGCTATAGATCAAGCACTACTTTATAGGAATTACAGAGAACTAAGGAATATGCTGGATAACACCAAGGGAATGCAATCAATAAAATCCAAACTGAGGGGTTTTATTTAGGACAAATGACTAAGTGATTCACTTTATTCAACAAATGAAAATAATTTAAAAAGTGAGAAAGAACTGGAAGGGAACTATGATTAAAGACACAAAAATTTCAAAACTGGCAAAACTAAGCTATTTAAGGATGTCCACTTGAGTAACAAATTATGCCCTCTGTATTGTTTATTCTTTCTATAGTGATGTGTTCATTTGTGTCATTAAATATAACATTAAAGAGAAAAAACAGAAACTATATATAGTGTGATTTGTTGGAATGGAAATTCTAGGTGTATGTTAGAATGAGAATTCCATTTATCAACAAAGCTAAAGATGGACTTACATTTATAAGGATATTATGTTCAGAGATATATAATTATATATCTTCAACTAGGAAACCATACAAATGTAGTTTATTTGCAGAATGAATAAAATGAGTTAGCCTTTAACTGCATTTTCTTTTTTTAATTTAATTTAATTTTATTTATTTATTATTTTTGGCTGCATTGGGTCTTAGTTGCAGCACGCATGATCTCTGTTGCGGTGCATGGGCTTCTCTCTAGTTGTGGCATGTGAGTTTTCTCTCTCTGGTTGTAGTGCACAGGCTCCAGAGCGCATGGGCTCTGTAGTTGTGGCACACAGGCTCCAGAGCGCATGGGCTCTGTAGTTTGGGGCATGCAGGCTCTGTAGTTTGGGGCATGTACGCTCAGTAGTTGTGGTGTGTGGGCTTAGTTGCCCCACGGCATGTGGGATCTTAGCTCCCCAACCAGGGATCGAACCCCTGTGCCCTGCATTGGAAGGTGGATTCTTTATCACTAGACCACCAGGGAAGTCCCTAAATGTGTTTTCTCTAAGATTGCTAAACATTCTTGCCTTTTTTTCTGTTGGATTCTCAAATAGAAAAAGTAATCTTTTGTTAATTGATATCTCTGATCTTTGGGCCTACATCTTAAGATACTTTAAGAAAATGGGTATTAGACATGTACAGGAAAGTTATTA
Source organism: Aethalodelphis obliquidens (assembly GCF_003676395.1). NCBI lineage: Eukaryota > Metazoa > Chordata > Mammalia > Artiodactyla > Delphinidae > Aethalodelphis > Aethalodelphis obliquidens. Next base: position 18,109,178 of record NW_020837957.1, on the reverse strand, counting down.
ACCACGGAGATGAAAATCTTCTGATTGATGGTAGGAGCATTCTGTTATTCAGACTGATGCCAAAATACGACAAACTGATGCCAAAATATAATGGACCTCCAGTTCTAAAAGATGATTGAGCTCAAGAGTGGTGGAAACTTACAATTAAGGGAAAAATTAGTACTGTTTTTGTATTACTTATCCTCCATATTTGCTTCAGATCTTTTTTTTTTTTCCACAGAATCACATCTTTATTTGGTTGCTTTGTGTAAGTTTGCAGAAAATTTTGCTACTGAAACACCATTATAAACAAGAGCCATTGTTTTATTAAGCTTATCTGCCTGAATATTATTTGATGTGTGGGTAAGAATTTGTGAATCTATTATCAAGGCTCTGTCCCAATCCACTTTTAGAAGCTCTTTTCAACATATTCTTGGTTTCATATTTAGATGCTAATAGAGATTATAGGAATTGTGTACTTTTTTTTCTTCTAATTCTTGTAACTAGTAGAGAACTCTAAACTGAAATGAAGAAAGAAAACCCAGTGTACATCTTTCTTTTTCCACTACCAAGAATTTCCAATCTATTTTGCAAATATAGGACAGCTGCTTTATTGAGCTAAAAAAATACTACAAAATGTAATGATAGCACTTTGGACTCTATTCTGATCTCCCTTAAACTCCACACAGCTTGGATTTTTCTGTAAATTTTAATGAAAATGTGGCATGGCACATCTCTCTCATTTAAATTATGCACCGTCAGTATTTCCTTCTTTGCAACTGAAGCACTTCTTGGGAAACTTGCCAGGTACAAGAGGGGAGGGTGAAAGCTGAAAATAGAAAATGGAGGTGGGGGCGGGGAAAGGAACTGGACTAAACAAACACACTCTTCATGCAGCCATGTTTTTAAAGACTTGCAAATCACTGGGAAATAGGGTACAGAAGTTCAAGTAGGATTAAGGTAGCTTTAGCAAGCTTAAATGGGGCTAAACAGAGGTCAGAATAGGGCTACAAGTCAAACTTTAAAAACTCGTTTGATTTGTTAAAAACTAACACAAGAATTCATTCATTTTAATAGGATATCAGAGTACCTCTTATTACTATTTAGCTACTTATGGCTTGATAGTCATGTGGAAAAGTCAATAATGTTTCTTCATACCAGTGACAATTTCTCAGTTAACGAAGCCCTCTTCCTTCACCTGCCATGCTCTTCTTTTGTTTTCCAAGCAAAGATCAATCATTCATTTATTTAACAAGTATTTATTGAGAGCCAGAGTGAAGAACAAGACAGCTTACTATCATCTATGTTAGAACTCCATCTTTTGTAGAATTCACATATACACAGAAATGAAGTTCCCTTGGGAAGAGGTGATTTAAAAAAAAAAAAAGAATAGGCACCATATTTATATAAGCGAGAAATAGCCATATAAATTTGGTACCATTTTATAAATCACTTTCACATTTAGTTCTCACTTTAGCCTGGCATGACAAGTATTACTATCTCCCTATTTTATGGATGAGGAAGGAGTTTCAGAAAGGTTAAGGAAATTGGTGCTCATCACCTTTCGGTTGCAGAGCTATGACTCAGAGTTGGGCCTTCTGACTGGGAATTAGTACTTTTCTCATTATGGTGCAGAGGTTGGGAATGCTAGCTCTGGAATCCAAACAATTTGGGTTTGACTCACAATCTGCTCCTTACTGTGACCTTAGGCAAGTTGTGTTCTAAGCCTGTTTTATCTAAAATGGAAATCATGATAAAACCTCCCTCCAAGGGTTGTGGGAAGGTATAAATATTATAAAACTTGTGCTTAGCACAAAGTCCAGACACAGAAAGGGTTAAGTAGGATAGATTAACCCATTTTTCAAGCAGGATCAGAAACCCCTGTTAGTTTTCTAATGGAACTCTTTAAAAACAAAGAAGTTCCAGTTGGTGGAGTAAAAAAAAAGATGTTCTGGGAGAATAGAATGGAAATTAAACCTTAGTGCATCTTACTGTCAAGGCTAGTGCTGTGAGTAGGGAGTGTCAAAGGAAATCTAGGTCCTCAGCTCAAAAACACTTGTTTTGACATAATAAGATTCCTTTAGGATAAGTCAACAGATGTTTTAAAATGCAAATCTTTGGGGGTAGGAGGAACAAAGTGATAGCTTTCTGTGATAACCTGTTATAAATTCTTTTCCTCAAGTAATCTTATTTGAGATCTTCTGCACAGCAAGAAGGAGGAAGGGGATTTTGGTGCACTTTAGGGTAGGGTGGGTCTAGAAGAGATAGGATTAGGTGAGAAGTAGAATGCCTTTGGCCAGAATGGTGGAAGCCTGAGGGTGCTTGGTGAGGAGAGGCAGAGCATTCTAAAAGAAGAAGAGTCTGGAAAATGTGGGAAAATTCCAAAATCCCCTTCCTTTATTTTGTGATGTTGGTTGGAATTGATAACTGCCTGATGTCAATGAAAATCATCTCCCAGCTTGCCTTTGGCACTGCTGGCATGGTGCTGATGCCTGAACTGGTATACTTGGTTGGAGCAAACCCTGCAGTGTAGCACAGCAATCTGTTTCCAAGTGTCCAAAGGGTTGTTCAGGCAGATACTTGTCCAGTAGGCTGAGTCAGAATCCCTGGGAGGGCCCAGCTTGTTTTCTCTCTGGAACCTGCTTGCATTCATTATTTAAATTGTACCTTTAAAGGTCTTCTCTGAAATATTTCCAGCTAGGGAAATCAGGAATGCCTCTTCCCCAGAAGCATACTAGGGCAGAGATCCCTGAACTGAGTCCAGAGTTCTGGGTTTGAATCCCAGCTGTGTCTCCTGTCTGGATTTCAGTTTCCTGATCTATAAAATGGAGGAGTCAGATTTGTTGGTCTGTGATTGTCATCCCCTGAGTTGGCATGATTCAGTCATTCTTTTTTTTTTAATTTTTTGAATTTTATTTAGTTTTTTATATACAGCAGGTTCTTATTAGTCATTCTTGATATAAAGGTGGTTTTTAGTTCGGCTCTAATTTAGCAGCCACAGCCCCTTCGTTCTTATCTCACTGCTGGCTCTAGGATATAACAAACATTTGCTGTGAAATCTTTCTCTTTCAGTCTCTATTTAGCAGCAGAAATCCCAAAATACTAACTTACTGACTGCTCCTATCATCTCTACATTAGGTTTCCTTTCCATTTCGCCATCCAGTGACCCACATCTAGATAGGTGGAGGTTGCATAAAAAGAAAAAAGGCAGCAAGTTAAGTCAGAGCTGAGCTGAAGATCAATTGCTGCAATTTTACCCCAAAGCAGGGCTGTGCTTCTGGAAGGACTAAGATTTATTGGTTTCAACACATGAAGATGTAAAATGTGCTGTTATCACATCTCCGCAGAATGTGTACTGGCACCAACCTGCGGAAACGGCATGGAATAGCAACTTCCTAGTTGCTTTGTCAGTCCTACTCTCCATTTTGTGAGTCCAGATTCCAGTGTGTTACCCAGGGATAGATGCTGTCTTGTTGGGAGTGAACCTTGAACTGTAATCCATTATGACTGATATCGATATGACTGATATTATGGCTTAGATACCTGTATATTTAAATGAAGTGAAACCTCATGATACCCAGAATTCTGCATTTAAACACAATGTAAACTTTCATTTATATATTCACTTAAGATACAGTTAGTAAGTACCTGCTGGGTGTGGTATACTGTAAAATGATCAAAGCAGATTACTTGCTGGAAGGAATCTGAATTTTAGACTCAGAAAGATTTTGTCTGAATTTAGCTGCTGGTACTAAGCTTACTTTGAACGTGATATTCAACTTCTCTGTGCTTCTACTTTCTCTTGGGAATAACAATGTATCTCAGAAGATCTTTGTGAGTATGAGTCTCAGGTATGTGTGGGTATTCAAAAATATTGTTATATTAGTCTAGTTACTTAATAATAATTACAGCCCCCACTTTAGAACTGATGAAAGTGCTTTCACATATAGCACAGCATTTTAATCTCATACCACCCTCTGAGGCTGGTATGACATTTTACCTTCGTTTAGGAGATAAGAAAGCTGAAGTCCAGAGTGGTTGGACTCAGATATTTCTTCAAACTGATTCCTAGACCCAAAGCCCTTCCTCAGAGGAAGCATATTTACTAACCAATAAATAAATAAAGGAAGAGTTCTAGCCATCCAAGAAAGGCCCTGCTAAATGCTCGATAAATCTGTCTCCTTTCATAAGCGGGGAGGAAAATATTTCTGATTTGTAAATATACAACCATGCCTAGATGGGGTGCCTGTAATACAAGTGAATTTCATTGCAGATTTCTAGTATCTCATCTTCCCTCCTCAGCCAACCACACTATCTTTCAAAAGAGTTTATCAATTTGCTACTTGAAGAATTCTCTGATGCTGAGATGATCTGAGAAGCAGTCAGCATAAACAAGGGTTTTCTAACCAGAATATCATGATTTTCCACACATCAATACTGTAAGTCATTCTTAGTGGATCGTGGCCAGAGTCTTTAATAATGTGATTTCTGGAGCTATGAAAGGCCCCTAGGCCGAGACATAATTCTCCTCCTATATAACTCTTTAAATTTCTCTGCAGTCTTTTATTCTGCAGTTAGAGATGAGGCTTGAAGTGCAAATATCCATAAAAATAGTAGTTAATTGACTTACTTTTGTACTAAGGCAAGCGATACCAGATTCTTTTCTAAGGTAACATTTACTGAAAAGGAAGGACACTGGCCAAACCACCATCAGGGTGTTGGGTGGGATAGAGACCAGAAACTGTGATGAGAAGGCCTAGCACAGAAAAGAATAAGTGAAGTCAAGGATGACATAACATTTTCACCCCTTAGATTGATTTAAGTTGTTTGGTAACATCAAATATTAGCTAGGTATGAGGTTTTTTCATGCTCTGCTGGTAGGAAGGATAAATTGGTACTGTGTCTTTGGAAAAATATGTTGGCAGTATATTAAAACTCAATATCTAATCAATGGGACATCGTACATATGACCAAAGAAACACATGTTAGGTTGTACAAAACATCATTCTTTATTAAAGGGGGAAAAACTGTCTAAATGCCCAGCAAAGAAAGAATAATTTCATAGGCTAGAGTACATTCATATCATGACATACTAGGTAGAAGCTGTAGAAAATGAAAACAATCAATGTATACCCATATGGAAAGATAGTTAATATGTGATGTGAAGTTAAAAAAAAATTATACCTCTTTCCCTTACTATGTATTTATATATCTTCATATATGTATGGAAATGCATCGAAAAATTCTGGAAGACATACTCAAAATGGATAATAGTGATGGCCTGAGATTGTGAGGTAGTAGATGAAAGAGATTTTAGAACTGTAATGTTGGAATTTTTTTCATTGGATGTATTAATGTATTTCAAAGGAGAAAGAATGCACTGCACATGTATTAATACCTAACTGACAAATACTCTGAAAATCAAAAGTGAATTATTGAATGTGAGAACTATTGTAAAATGTTTTAAACATAAGCTGCCCCTTTCTTCTTTTTTTTCAAATTAATTTATTTTATTTATTCATTATTTTTGGCTGTGTTGGGTCTTCCTTACCTTCCGCGGGCTTTCTCTAATAGCGGTGAGCCGGGGCTACTCTTCATTGCGGTGCACGGGCTTCTCATTGCGGAGCACGGGCTTAGTTGCTCCACGGCACGTGGGATCTTCCCAGACCAGGGCTCGAACCCCTGTCCCCTGCATTGGCAGGCGGATTCTTAACCACTGCACCACCAGGGAAGCCCCTACCCCTTTCTTCTTAAGCATGAAGAATTTCCTGAAGGTCACATTGCTCAGTAGAGTTTCAAAGGACTGCCATCTTTGACCTCCTGACTTCAGCTCTAGCACCCCTTCCACAATTTTGAGCTTAGTCTCAGGACACCAGTGCATCTTTAGCAGCAGTGCTAAAAATCCTTGCTATGCAAAAATAAGGTGATAGTACTCTGATGAATGTGGGATAAAGGGTTAGGGCAGGGACAACTGGTTGACTTTACCTGATTCAAAAGGACGAAAGACTGACTTTACCTGGTTCATATCCTACTTTGGTTCTGGTTAGAAGAGTCTATTTTATATCTTCCTTTTAAATTTTCAACTAGAAGTGTTGGAACTACTGGGAAGTATGGGAGAATAAGCCAAGAGAATGGCTCTCAAATGTGCTTTTTATGATTTTTACACTTATAATAATACCAACTGAAGCTCTGATAGTGATAAAAGGAAAATGGCTTTGCAAACAAAATGTATTAAATTTTCTTTAATTATACAACTAAAGGACATTCAATTGTAGTTAATTGGAAAATGCATTCCAGATTAGGAGATCTGGGTTCTATCCCAGTCTGCCCCATGAAAGATGTGTGGAAAATCTGAATATATTATAGAAAGAATGATAACTTCTTACCTAGGTTGCTGGTAAAAATAAATATGATAAAATGTTTGACAATAGCTGCTGCACTGATAAAAGTGCACAATAAATTCTTGTTGAACTGAACTCTATTGTACTATTCTTCAGTACTCTTATTTCAGAACTTTTGCAAATTAAAAGCAAAGAGGAAGATAAGATGCAGAGAGGGTAACAGAGAAGATGTAGCATACTTTGGAGAACTGATCATAGAATTTTGGAACTTGTAGGAGCTTAGATATATTTTTAGTTATCCCAACAGTCTCATTTTATAAATAAGGAAATTGAGAACCTGAGAGGTTAAATGACTTGTCTAAAATCACTCAGTAGGATAGAGTCAGGTCTTCACAGTTTCACTCAGTTAACTTTATTTTTCAGAAAGTTCAGTGATGGTTTCTTTTGAAGGGAAGAACACAGCCATTCTATCTGCTTCCCTAAAGGATGCCAGAAAACAATCAACTGTGGAACACTATGTAAAGGGAAGCTCAGTGAGTGAGAGAATTGTATTGTTTACCTCAACTATATGCTACCAACCTCTCAACCATTTGTTTGGTCATCAAATTGACCTGCTGCTATTGATACCAAGTTTGGGAGAGGGGTGTGTACCTGCCTCAAAGTCTCCTGGTGCAAAATATGGAAGAAGAAAAGTAAAAAACTAGGAAATAGGACTTTGGGCTGGTTAAGTGATGTCACCTAGCTTATTCTACCAACAGAAAACTGCTGTTTAGCTAAAAGAAAACATTTTCCAATTTTTCTCAGTAGGGTTGCCAGATGTTCTGTAACTGGAATGATGCAGTCCTATATTTTAGATCTCTGGTAAAATAAAGAATTAAATAGAGAGAGAGCAAGTAAAGGTTTAAAAAATTATTTAGACTTTATAAAACTTTGAACTAAAGATAGAGCATTGTTATGCTTCCTCAGCCAACAAACTAGATATTCACTAGTTATACTGTATGTTGAATTTTAAATTAATATTTTTATAATTACTTCAGAAATGTGCATGATTCCTCTCTTAAATGCTGCCATAGAAAATATTTTCAATTGTCAATATGTTGAATTATGTGTGGACTGACTATATAAAACGAATTCAAACTAAAATTTTGTTTTCTTCAAAATTCCAAGCAATTGTTTAAAAAGAATTGTTTCTAAGAAGGATATAAAATAAATCAACATTTCACAACCAATAAATACAAAATACCAGATGATATAAGCAATCATTTTTAAATATTAAATCTTTATTCCCAATCCCCTTTGCCAAGTCCCCTATTTTTGAGGAGTACCTCTGGAATTTTATTTTTTAACATCAGTAGAAGCTCTTTCCAGTTTTTTTTTTTTTTTTTTTCCCAGCTGTGTTAAGTAGAAGAAAGGGTCCATGGAACCAGACCAATTTGGTTTCAAATTCTTTCTCCACTACTTTCTAGCTGTGGAACCCGGGTCAAATTATTTTACTTCTCAACTTTCTCTTCAGAAATTGAAAATTATAATTCCTACCTTGAAGGTTTTTTTGAAGGTTAAAGGAAACAATCACTCCTTTACCATATAGGTATACAAACCCGTATGAAAAGCACTTAGCATGATGCCTGACTTGGAATGTGCTCAGGTTTTGGAATACCACCCTCTTCCTCGTGAGTCTGCACGGTGCTTCCCAATCTGTTTTTAAAAACTCCCAAAAGGATTTCAGGGTCAAGTAAGTTTGGGGGAGCTACATAAGTAGTCCCTCTCTTTGGTCTAAGAGAATGCACATTTGCATACTAAATGTTCTAAGGAGGCATAATCTGATGTTTTTCAATTTTATTTGAGCACAGATTCTTTAGTCTCTAAAGAACATAAATTAGTGGTTCTAGGGAACACAGTTTGGGGAAAATTGGGCCAGAAAATGGGGAAGTATGGGTAATGGCTTTAAGGCTCCTGAGAACAGGGAAAAAGCTTCGAAGGAAAAAACAGGGACAGCTTGTGTAGCTGTCCATTCCCATTAGAGTTTCCTCCCTTTTTCCAATTAGAGTATGGGTCCCTTAGAGGAAGGCTTTCAGACTTTCCCATCAAAGTACCCCTAAAGCAAGGGACACTGAGCACTTATTTTATCATGAAATCCCATGAGAGTCTCCCATGTTACACCATAAGATACCTGTTTGTTTAAATATAAAAATTTTAATTACTGAGAAGTAAATGACAATAATTTCTTACACACACACACACACACACACACACACACGTTCTCTGATCAATTTTATGTCCTTGTAAGATGTATCAAATTTCATGCTTATTTGGTATACAAATGCAAACTCCCTGGTAGAATACTGAGCAGGCATGGGAGGAGTACATACACTCCAGTATGAGAGGCAGGGCCTTGAGTCAGCCAGTCTACAAATATTGACTGTGTTCTCTAGAATGGGAACTGCTTTAGGGGCTCAGCAAGGAGGCAGAGAGGTTTTCTGCTTTTAAGGAATTCTCATAAGTGGTGTCCCATGAATGAGAAATTATTATTTTTTTTTTGCGGTACGCGGGCCTCTCACTGCCGCGGCCTCCCCTGCTGCGGAGCACAGGCTCCGGATGCGCAGGCCCAGCGTCCATGGCTCACAGGCCCAGCCGCTCCACGGCACGTGGGACCCTCCCTGACCGGGGCACGAAACCGCGTCCCCTGCATCGGCCCGCGGACTCCCAACCACTGAGCCACCAGGGAAGCCTCATGAGAAATTCTTACAGTCTGTGTCCCATGAAAGTGCGTGGGGGTCGGAGTACTGACCATGAGGAGGGAAGCAGTGAGACAGCCAGTAAACTCATGCAATGATAAATAAGGTCACTTTTAGCACTAATTGATGCTCTGAAGAAGCTGCAATAGTGATAGAGTGACTGGTGGAAGCTACTTGAACTAGAGGGTCAGGGAGGTTCTTTGAGGATGAAAATTCTGGCTGAAGCCCACTCCTAAGAAGGATGCCAGACAAAGGGTTGTGCGAAGAACTTTCTAAGTTGAAGGCAGAACACTTACAAAAGCCCAGGGATGGGAAATGGCTTGGCATGTTTCTTAGGATGGGTATTTCACAATAGACCCTGAGATAAGGACAGGTACAGGTAGTTTATTTGGGAGGTCATCTCAGGAAACACCAGAGAGGAAATGGAGGAAGTGGACAAGGAGAGAGAAAAACCAAGAAAGGGTGTGTTATGAGAGGGCAACTGCTATAGATAAGAGGGACTTATTTCCCCTGCGGTGGAGCTGCTGAAAGAAACCACCTGGATCTCACCTCACAGTCATCCTAAACAGAGGGCTGGGAGGGGGCCATGTAGCTGCCTTCTCCCACAGCTCACTGGCTATTATCCTCAGGGTATTAACGTTCCTGCACTTTCAGGTTGTACTTGTGGAGGTCAAGCAAATTCCTGAAGAACTAAAGAAAATCCTCAGGCAAATAAGAAGAGAAACCCAGATGCTGAAGACAGGAAAATGTCAGTATGCTGAAAACTCTTCAGGGGCAGGGAGGATAATGGCAGGGTATCAACAGTGCCTGTCTTCCATAGAATAGAACTCAAAGCTAACTTGGTTGAAGCATAATAGGGGAAAAATGAAAAGATGAGTTCAGGGAGGTTGGCAGAAGCCAGATGATGTGTAACTTTGCCTATTTTAAGTCCATTTGCAGTGAGTAGCCACTGGAGGGTTTTAAGTGGGAAAATGATCTGATCTGATCAAGCTTTAGAAAGATAGCTATGTGGATTTTCTTTTCTTTTTTTTTTTTGGTTGTTGTTGTTTTGGGGTTTTGTTTGTTTGCTTTTTTTTTGTTTTGTTTTGTGGACAACTGCCTGCAAGAAGACAAGAGGCAGAAAGAGGGATAAAAAGGCTATTGCATAATAATAAAGAGATCATAGTCAATTAAGTTTAGTGGTAGATTATTAGTCTTCATCGTAATCTATAAGCAGTATTTGAGAAAACTGATCACTTTTTTTTTTTTTTTTTTGCGTTACGCGGACCTCTCACTGTTGTGGCCTCTCCCGTTGCGGAGCACAAGCTCCGGACGCGCAGGCTCAGCGGCCATGGCTCACGGGCCCAGCCGCTCCGCGGCATGTGGGATCTTCCCGGACCGGGACACAAGCCCGTATCCCCTGCATAGGCAGGTGGACTCTCAACCACTGCGCCACCAGGGAAGCCCCTGATCACTTCTTTTTGAAACACTTTCTTGGCTTGGCTTTCAGAAGACCACTTTCTCTTGATGCTCCTATTACCTCTTTGGGACTCTTAGTCTCTGTTCTTGGAGTGCTCCAGAGCTCAGTTCTGGAACATTTTTCTCTCTTTACATACTTCTTAGGTGATCTCATGTAGTCTTACAGCTTTAAATAGGCACCCATTAGTCTTTCAGATGTGTATCTGTAGCCCAGACCTTTCTCTTGAACTCCAGAGTCATTTATGTCACTACAAGCTTCATTGTCTTTTGGGGGTCTGATTGACCTCTCAAAACTAAGATGTCAAAAACTGAACCCTTGGTTCCCCTGACCTCTGCAAATGGTGGTGGGGATTAAAAGGGTAGCAGTGGAGGTGATGAAAGTGATTGGTTCATGAAACATTTGGGAGGTACAGCCAACAAGTCTTAATGATGCATTAGATGTGAGGATGAGTAGGAACCTAAGATGGCAAGTCAGTTTTGACCTGAATAACTGGAAAGGTGATAGTGATATATACTGAAACGGAAGGTGTAGATTTGACAGAGGAAATCAGCGGTTCTGCTCTGACTATATTAAGTTTGATACGTGTGTTAGGCATTCAAATAGGATATGTGAGGTAACTGAGCACTCCATCTAAAGCAGAGATTCCCTCACTCGCATCCATATTGAAAATGAGGATTTTACATAGATGTAGCCCAAATAAAAGCTCTCTGTTTCTCTCTGCATATTGGGACTACAGAGTTGAAGAACAGTGTCTAACCATTACACTTAGGAAAGAGTAGATGAGGATATGGACTGAAAAACATACCTCTGCAGTGGATCCTAAAATATTCACAGGCAGGTTAGCAGCTGAAAACGTTAGGCAATCATTATCAAATAGATTTGGATATAAAAAACCGAAACTATTATAGCCAAGTCAGTCCTTTTAAAATTCTCTGCTCAAATCCCTCCAGAGACTTCCATTTCACTTAGAATAAACGTCCTGACTATGTCTGACCTGGTTGTCTTTAATCTCTAGGCCCCTGCCCACCTACCCTCCTCTTCCCCTAACACATCACACTTGCACACTCAGCCCCGCCCACAGTGGCCTCTTTTCTCTACCTTAAACACTCCCAACTGTCCACTGGTAGCCTTTGCCCTTGTTCCTTCCCTCTGCCTGGAGCTTCCTTCCTCCCAGCTATGTGTTAGGCTTCTTTTCTAGCCTCATTCTGACCTTGCTCAAATGTTTCCTACACAAGAGACCCTCCTTAGACCATCTTATGTAGAATACCAGACTCTGTTCTTGTTTATCCCTTTATTCTGTTTATACTTCTTCACAGTTTTTATCACTACTTCAGCTTAGTTTAAGTATTTATTTGCTTATTATCTGTCTCTCTTATTAGCATGTAGGTGTCAATAGGCCAGGAGCTTTACTTGGTCTGTTTTATTTAATGCTATATCCCTAGATCCTAGAACATTACCTGACATATAAGACGTGCTTGGTAAGAATGTAATTGAATAAATGATCAAATCATTCTTTTTAAAATGTATATCATCAAATGTTTCTTATGTGGAAATTGAATGTGATAGAATGCCAGGTAAGAAATATCTGATAGGCAGGAGAAACCTTCTGTGATAGGATATCTCAGAGGGAACAGTCTCAGAGCCTAGATTTAAAAATCTAGGCCTCATTAGAGAAATGCAAATCAAAACTACAATGAGATATCATCTCACACCAGTCAGAATGGCCATCATCAAAAAATCTAGAAACAATAAATGCTGGAGAGGGTGTGGAGAAAAGCGAACCCTCTTGCACTGCTGGTGGGAATGTGAATTGGTGCAGCCACTATGGAGAACAGTATGGAGGTTCCTTAAAAAACTACAAATAGAACTACCATACGACCCAGCAATCCCACTACTGGGCATATACCCTGAGAAAACCAAAATTCAAAAAGAGTCAGGTACCAAAATGTTCATTGTAGCTCTATTTACAATAGCCAGGAGATGGAAACAACCTAAGTGTCCATCATCGGATGAATGGATAAAGAAGATGTGGCACATATATACAATGGAATATTACTCAGCCATGAAAAGAAACAAAATTGAGCTATTTGTACTGAGGTGGATAGACCTAGAGTCTGTCATTCAGAGTGAAGTAAGTCAGAAAGAGAAAGACAAATACCGTATGCTAACACATACATGTGGAATTTAAGAAAAGAAAAAAAATGTCATGAAAGCCTAGGGGTAAGACAGGAATAAAGACACAGACCTACTAGAGAATGGACTTGAGGATATGGGGAGGGGGAAGGGTAAGCTGTGACAAAGCGAGAGAGAGGCATGGACATATATACACTACCAAACGTAAAATAGGTAGCTAGTGGGAAGCAGCTGCATAGCACAGGGAGATCAGCTCGGTGCTTTGTGACCACCTGGAGGGGTGGGATAGGGAGGGTGGGAGGGAGGGAGACACAAGAGGGAAGAGATATGGGAACATATGTATATGTATAACTGATTCACTTTGTTATAAAGCAGAAACTAACACACCATTGTAAAGCAATTATACTCTAATAAAGATGTAAAAAAAAAAAAAAAAAATCTAGGCCAACAGGCCCTACAATCAGCATCAAGGAAATCTCTCAAAATTTAGCATGTCCCCAGAAATATTGGGAAAGAGACATTTCCCAGTCATTCAGGGAAAGAGCTCCAGTGTCTAATTCAGGGCTCGGGGTTGGGAAGGAGGAAGTTAGAATGACAATAATCATATTGTGTAAACTACTGAGACTGGATCTGAGGTAAAGTTGAACAATCAAGGACATAGTGACAGAACTAGAGTATATATTAGACTAGTGTTTCTCAAACTTTTTGTACATTAGAATTAACTGGGGGTGGGGGCGCTTTTAAAAACTCTCTGTGATGAGGTTTTACCCTATACCAATAAAGTGACTCCAAGGTACAGACAAATTTGAGACTCAGTGTACCAGACATTGCTCTTCAAAGAGTGGTCCCCAGACTGGCAGCTCTGGCATTACCCAAAACTTGTTAGAAATGCAGAATTACAGGCTCCATGACTACCTACCAATCAGAATCTGCATTTTAACGAGATCTGGGTGATGTGTACACACACTGAAATTTGAGAAGCACTAATGTAGACTGCAAGGTAAGAGCTAGGCAGGAAATAAAGTCATTAATCCTTAATTCCCTGAAGTGAATTAGAGAACCATAAATCCCCCTATGTTCACTATACTTTCTGATTTGGGTCAGAGTTAGATCAGAGCCTGGGAGCAGGGGTGGGTGTAGAGTGCATTGAAATGAAGTACAGATGGCCTTACCTCTTGGGAGAGGTCATTTAATGGAATAGGGAACCAGACAGGGTTTAAATCCAGTTTATGACAACTGGTAGGAGATAGGATTGGAATGGTAGGTTGGTTTCAGACTGTAAATGAGCCACAAATAGTGATGGTGTTGGAGCAGGTGAATAACATAATAAAATCTATATTTTGGATGCAGATTGACCAGGTAGAAATTCTTGATGCACTCCTGAGTAAAACAATAATGAGTTGAGAATAGTACAAGAATGAGAATAAGTGGAGTTTTTTTCACTGTTCTTCAATATTAATGTATGTCCACAAGTCAAAATTAGGTTGTATAGCTTATTATTTTAATCATCCAGACATTAAAAAAATCACCTAAAATTAGGAGAACATGTAGAATCCAACAGTAGATTAGAAATTGCTTTGCTTGGTTAGCTTTGTGAAGATCCTGCTAAATTCTTTTCTTCAGAAATGTAACTTTTTATTTCCACATCAATAGCATAGTTGACATTTTATTTTTTGCCATTTCTTATAATTATTCTTACAATTGCAAACTTTAAAGTTGTAATACATTTTATGTATTGTAAGAAAGTATATACGAAAATTTCTCTAGGCTGCTAATCAAGCCCACTATAGGCCTTCACATTTATGTCACCTCATTTTAAATGCATGAGCTGGTTTCCTTGTGAAGAGTTAGGGAAATGTAGGAAAACTAAGAAGTGAAAGAAATTTAAGGACCATCCAAGGAATCTGATTTATGGTGGAAATGGCTCTCTTACCTATTACATAGTATCCTATCATATGTATTTTATGTTTTTAAAAATTGCAACTGGCCTTTGATCTACTAAACTACAATCTCTATGAAGTAAGGTGAAATCCCAGACACTGTTCCTGGCATGGAATGGGTGCTCAATAAGTATGTTTTGAATAAATGAATGGACGATCATCAGCTTTTAGTCTGGGAGGAATCTGGCTTGTCACTGCCCCTTTCTCTGGAGGGGGTTGCCCTTATCTGATGGGAGCTGCCTTTCCTGGAGAAAGCTGGGAGGTTAGGCTTCTGGAATCGCAGCTTTGCCTTGCTTTCTCTGCACTGCTTTATCCTGCTCATCTCCCTCCCTTATAGGTATCTCCCTAAAGCACTTTCAATATGTAATTTGCACAAGAACTCCTGTCTCAGACTCTACTCCTAGGAAATCTTACCTAAGATGTTATATTTGTATGTATAATTGTTAAATATTATATATACGTACATGTGTATGTATATACATGTGTATGTATGTATGTATATACACGTGTATATACACACAAAAATTTTTATCCTGTCCTATATTAAGAAGTACATTTTACATTTTGATCTAGTATAAAATGTTAATAAAAATATATATACTTACACACATACACATATTTATTCATTTAACAACAAGTGTCTGTCTATTGCCTATTATGTGCCAAGCACTGTTCTCTGTTGTATTGGATGGGGAAACAGCAGTGAATATAGAGCTTACGTTCATAATACAAAACTTAACTTTACCAAGCGCTATGCAGTCTGATACATGGTATTCTATTCTAATATTTTCTTTTACAATCTATTGTAGTCTATTTCTTTAAAAAAAATGCTGTTCATGACTCACTAAATTGATTTAACAATCTGCTTGAGAGTTGTAACCATCAGTTTGAAAATAGTGCCTTAGATAGTGTCAGATCTCATTTTATAAGGTATAGGGATTTTTTGTTAATACCTTCAGGCATTTAATATGATACAATATTTAATATCAAGGAAAAATATATAACTGGCATATGCAGGGTAATATTATCTTATTCCTTGAAGGCTTATATGATTCAACCTTTATTTTTTATTAATATTTCTTTTCAAAATACCCTTTTCATCTTCTTCAACTAGAAGTCAGTAGTTGAAGCTTTTGCCCTATGTCTAAACTGTCAAGGTCTCTAAGAGAAAATGTGCTTTAAAGAAGTAGGAGTTAATGGTCACTCTTGCACTATAAATTCTATTGGCAGATACTCTACTAGCTGGTAGATAAAAGGATGACTTTCTCCTTGAAAACTCTAATGAGACTTGGGAATAATATACAATCTGTGATTCAGGTACTATACTCTAAATGTGAGAGCTTTTAAACAATCTTAAAACCTTATCTAAAATAAATCTCATTATTTCTTGTTATTTCTTAGAGAAGTAAAGATATCTAATACAATTATACTCCAATAAAGATGTAAAAAAAAAACAAGTTATAAATATTTTTGAAGTAAAACAACTTTAGTTTTTGAGCCTAAAAAACTTCATTTTCTTCTTGAGAAAAGGTTATGACATATGTTTGCCATTTGATTGATTTAGAAGTGAGGAAGTACTGTATTATCTACAAATATATTCTTTCTGGAGAGAAGCTTAGAAAGGTCAGGGCTGAAGCAGTTGCAAATGGTGGAAGGAAAGCATTCCCCCAAGCGTGACCTGGATTTAAATACTAATTCTACTGAAGGAAGGTGGCATAGGGCTTGCTTATGATTTGCAACTTCCTTTCTGTAAAATGGGATAGTAATCCTAACTTCTCAGACTTGTTGTGAGAAAAAAATGTCATAATACACTGAATATCTTGCTTATTATCACTCAGTAGACACTTAATAAATGCTCATTTATTTCAGTTAAGATTCATCAGGAGGGAACATTTAGCTAGCCTGGTGAGAGAAGTCCATGAGAAAATTGTCTGATTGTTTAATACACCCATTGGGACTTACACGTTCAAACAAGAGCTCTGAGAGGCTACATGTAGAGGTCAGTGATGATGTCCTTACTCCCAGCATCTTCAAAACTCCACTTTGGAATTGCCCTCAGAATATATCTTACCTTATAGTCACATTTTATGATTGAGATTATTCAGTATTTACTCAGCTGGATCTCTAACTTTCTCATCAGGCTTGCACCTCCATAATGTAGTGGT
This sequence comes from Aethalodelphis obliquidens, assembly GCF_003676395.1. Classification (NCBI taxonomy): domain Eukaryota; kingdom Metazoa; phylum Chordata; class Mammalia; order Artiodactyla; family Delphinidae; genus Aethalodelphis; species Aethalodelphis obliquidens. Next base: position 18,092,426 of record NW_020837957.1, on the reverse strand, counting down.
TTTAAAAGTCCAATTCGACTTTGAAAGGTTAAACTATTTAAAAAACATGATGCAGGACTTGAAAGCAACATTGAAAGAAAAACTCCCAAAATGCTGTGATTCACCACAACTAACATGATTGTTAAACTACTGGCCTGACTTGCCAAGAAGCCAATAAGATACAAACTACTGACGGTGATTCTCACTGACTAGCCAAGGATAGCTTCCAGTTGCTCAGGATCAAACCACAGCTGTGGGCCAGAGCCAGGACTGTGGAATCTTGTGGTGCACTGAGACTGAGAGCTTAGAGTTTGAGGCTTGGGAGCTTGTGAAAATCTAGAGCTTCAAGGGATCTCCCAAGGCTCCGTTCCTTAGCTAAGATATAGCTGATCTTATAGTTCTGATCTGGTTCAATGTTTCTGTCTTACTGTTTTAAGTATGCTGTTACGGGACTTCCTTGGTGGTCCAGTGGTAAGAAATCCACCTTCCAATGCAGGGGACGTGGGTTCAATCCCTGGTTGGGGAACTAAGATCCCACGTGCCATGGGACAGCTAAGCCCGAGCGCCACAACCACTGAGCTCGCTCACCCCAATGACAGAGCCCGCGTGCCACAAACTACAGAGCCCACGCGCTCTGGAGCCCTCGCACCACAAATGGAGAGAGAAAACCCGCACGCCACAACTAGAGAGGAGCCCGTGCCGCAACGAAAAATCCTGCACGCCTCAATGAAGACCGCGCGTCCTGCAACTAAGACCCGACGCAGCCAAAAAAGTAAAAAAAAAATTTTTTTAACTATAAATAAATAAATAGAATATGCCATTACTTCCCAGTGTCTGCTTTTACTCAGAATGAGACAGTTCCACAATGATCACAGGAAAAGTTATTTAACCTTTCTGATCCTCAGATTCCTCATATGGAAAATGGAAGTAATAAAAGTACATTCCAGTAAGGTTGTTGTGAGATTATATAAGATAATGAAAATAAAGTGTTTAATGGGGCACTTGGCACAAAGTAAACTCTCAGTAATAATAACAATTTATTATTATTATTCATAATATCTGAATATAGTGCAATCTACCTCTGTGCCCAGCTCAATGGCTAGGAAACCCAGCTGAATTAAAGCCTATCTCTCTTGGGTATACTTAAAAGGGGATGCTAGACAACTATTACTGGGATAGGGAACCTTTTACAGGGTGTCTAAAGTTCAGATTATGGGAGAAGAGAAAGCCACTGACGGCTCTGTGCTAGTTAGATAAATTTGATTTACATTCAAGTATGTTATTTTTGTTAATGGTCATGTGCCTTTATAGTCACATTTGCTATGGATATATGGATTCAGTTTTCATGACTTCTGAAACCATTGCCCATTTCTATAATAATAATAGTAATAAGCACAACTAACATTTACTGAAAATTATTAAGGGTGCTACAAAAACCCTTTGATGTGGGCTGTGTATCTGATTTGACATCACTATAATGAATAAAGTATCAAAGCAGAAAGAGCAGAGCTATCCTCTCCCCCCATCTTTAACTCAGCTCTCCCCACATACCCACCCGCCCAAGCCCTTCATTCTGGTATTCAGGAGTGTTTAAGGCATCGTTAAACTGTATAACTGCCAATTTTCTCTTCCTACTGGTAAAGTATAGGTATGAATGCTTTCACTTGCACCTCGGCAAATATTTATTAAATGCTTGCTCTGAAGCACTGGTCAAAGGACTGAAGTAGAACAAACCTTCAGAGACCCGCTAGTCCAGAGGCCTTGTAATGTCTCACAGGTCCACTCCCCTGACCAGTTCATTCTGTTACAGTTGAAGAATCTTTTTAACTAAATTTTCCATGTGTCAGTTTTTACATTTTTTTTTTTTTTTTTTTTTTTTTTGCTGTACGCGGGCCTCTCACTGTTGTGGCCTCTCCCGTTGCGGAGCACAGGCTCCGGACACGCAGGCTCAGCGGCCATGGCTCACGGGCCCAGCCGCTCCGTGGCATGTGGGATCCTCCCGGACTGGGGCACGAACCTGTGTCCCCTGCATCGGCAGGCGGACTCTCAACCACTGCGCCACCAGGGAAGCCCAGTTTTTACATGTTTTAAATGATGATAACATTTGTCCTACTTTATAGCTTATATGAAAGTGTAGTAGGTCATTAAAGCAATGCCTTGGTCTTTGGTGGTGTTAGTTGGTCTTTGGTATTTACCAGTCAAGAGGTAACAAAGAGTGGAACACTTCTAGGAGAATACCACTAGAAAACCATACAAGAAAGCCACTCATCATCACAGATGGGGCTTTGTGACAGAATGTTTAAGTCACTGTGTTTTTGAGTTCCTGTAGCCTAACCCAATTTCCAATCATTCAGGGGGTATGTCACTTGGGATTGTTATTGTGTCATAGTGGAAAAAATATAGCTGAGATTGCTGCAGGCTAGGCACTCTTCAAAGGCAAATGAAAGAACGAAAACTACTCTCTGACACCTTTTTAAACAAAGAACTTTTAACTATATATAGTCCACGGTTCAACTCACGCAAGGCATGCCAATGTTTTCAAGTACGATTTGCTCTTAAGACGGTTACTGCCAGTTGGAAGTTATGGTTGCTGGTGAAGTCTGTGTTTTAATACACACTATTTATGTTGGTTGCTGTTTTTCAACTTTTAGGTAACATCACCCCAAAGAACGCAACTATAACATAAAAAAGGGCCAAATTTTAAGACTTTGCTGAAGCACATTGGGGATGTCTCTTATGAAGGGGTAAGACAGCTTAAGAATTGGCTTTTTGTAAAGAATAAAATGAGGCTCATCTTTCATGACATAGAATTGGCAGCTCTGTAGTTTCTTTCCGTAAATAAAATACCATTGATAGCTCTTCCAGTTCTTAAAGACTGGAGAAAACAGACAGCTTTACAGAAATGACAGAGTATCTAACACAGCCATTCTTTATTCATTAACTCTAAGAAGGAAAACACTTGAAATAACCAGGAAGAAAAATACCTATTTTCCTCATCACCCAACATGTCAATTATTTCTGTTTTGTCAAATATTCTGTAACCAAGATCTATTTTTACAAATAGGGGCAAGATAATTTAGAGGAGAGGGAGGGAGGAGGAGAGAGAGGGAGGAGGGAAAAAAGGAGGAAGGAAGGGAGGGAGACTGCAAGAATGTGATGGGTCTCCCACCAGTATTTCTAGGCTCTTTATATTGTCATTAGTTTTTCTCCTGATAAGCATCCTGCCTCATTCAGGCAATATATTACACTGAAGAATCTTTTTCATTTAACTCTCCTCTGTCTCGATTTCTTTATCCTTTAAATGATGATAATGTTTGTTCTGTTTCATAGTGAAGGTGTTAGGATTAATAGTATATTATAGATAAAAATGTTTTGAACTCCCCAGAAGACATTCCTATTGTCGTCATTATCATCAAAAAATACTCTGCACTTTCTTCTTATTGCTTCTTAGCTTCCCAACATCTAGCCAAAGTAGTAGCTTAATGATGGATATAAAATAATAGAGCTGCAAAAGAACTCAAGATTGTTGAATTCAACCTTCTTTTCTTTTATACAGAATTGGATAGTGGGGCTTAGAGACATTAAATGACTTTTTAAGGTTACCATAATTCCCTGCTCAGTTTCCTCAACTATGAATGATTTTCAAGACTATGTTGTCAACTCTTCTCTTTATATGCTTATTTTCTTAGCAGCTTGAACTATTTAAGCTTGAACTACAGTCTCTACTCTAAAATTTCTAAAATTGGCACTCTATGTTTGGCAGGCATGTTCTTCAATCTCATACATTTATTTGTTTTTACAACTTGAACAATTAGATAACTGTACTAGTTTCCCAGAGCTGCCTAACAAATATCACAAATTGCATGATCAAGTGCTTAAAACAACAGACATTTATTCTCTCATGGTTCTGTGTGAGAAGTCTGAAATCAAGATGTCAATAGGGCCTTACTCTGAAGTCTCTGGGAAATAATCTTTCTCTTCCGCTTAATAGAGTCTGGTTGCTGCTGGCAATCTTTGGCATTCCTTGGCTTGCAGCTCTGTCACTCCAATCTTTGATTCTGTCATCACATGGTCTACTCTCTCTGTATATTTCCATGTCTTCAAATCTCCCTCTCCTTAGAAAGATACCAGTCACTGGAGTTAGGCCCACCCTAATCCAGTATGACGGCCTCTCAACTTGATTAATCAATCTGCAAAGACCCTATTTCCAAATAAGGCAGATCTCTTTCACAGGTACCTGGGGTTAGAACCTCAACATATCTTTTTAAAGTCCACAAAACAACCCACAACAATGACCTACTCTCACAACAAATCAAGGTGGCTAAAATCAACCTCATTGGGGTCTTGGAAATTGACTTCATTTCTGTCAATAGTATCACTAATCTGGAAGTGTTTAGGAAACAGATAATTTTAATTCTTCTATCACACTTATGCTCTAGATTCAATCTGCCATGAGGTTCTACTGTTTGTTCTTTTGAAGTATCCATCAGCTTTCTTTTTTTTTTTTTCTTTTTTTTTTTTTCATCAGCTTTCTTTATTGTCCATTGCCTCTGCGTCTGCCCTGGGCCAGGCCTTTAATTCCCAAGTTAGTTATGTTGATTCCAGTCTCGCTCTTATATAGTCCCTTACTTCTCAAAATGTAGTCCAAGGAACAGGAGCATCAGTATCAGCTACAAGCTTGGTAGAAATAAGAATTTTGGCCCCATCCCAGACCTGATTGTGATTCTGAATTAGAATCTGCATTTTAACATGATCACCAAGTGATACCCATTAAAGTCTGATAACTCTGAGGTGGTTCAGAGCAAAACGGATCCCTTTTAAGGTATCCCAAAGCCTAACTTGTTGGAAAAAATTTTAAATCCCTTCCAATTCTAGCTTTATCCAGACCAATTAAATAAATTAAATCAAATATGTACAATGGGATATTATATCAGAGACATTATAAAACTAATAATGATATCCAATATCATTAAATCGCTTGGGAAAAATGCTTGGTATATTGTTAATTCAAAAATGCTGGTTCTGGGACTTCCCTGGCAGTCCAGGGGTTAAGATTCCATGCTTCCATTGCAAGGGCCACGGGTTCGATCCCTAGTCGGGGGACTAAGATCCCACATGCTACGTGGAACAGCCAAAAAAAAAAAAAAAATGCTGGTTCTAAAAGATACATGGTGCCATATTTTGAGTATGTATGTATATAAAAAGATCAGTGGGATGCTGGACAGTATTAACAGTGGTCATTTTTCATGCTGTTGTTTTCGATGACTCTTCTCCAGTTATTATTTACTTCTTGTGATGAACATGTTACTAGTTCTGTAATAATAATAAAAAGTTATCATTACAAATTTTTATCTATTTAAATTTGTGTCCCTCTACTTTTTAAGATTCATTTGCATATTGGGAAGGGGATGAGATTTAAAGTGGTACTTGAAGAGGGAGAAGCTTTTGACTTATGGTAGAACTACTCATTCTTGGAACTCACCAGCAAAAAAATGTAAATGCACAGTAAACTACAATTAGCTGCAGAGGAAGAAGTGAGGGAGTCAAGCTGTGTCTTTGATCCAGATACCAGTGTAATTTTGTCCCTTCATTTGTTTAGGCTAAAGTCAGATTATTAATTTCCTATTGCTGCATAACAAATTATTGTAAACTTTGAGGCTTAAAACAGCACTGACATCGATTATCTCCCATGTCTGTAGATTATCTGTTGATTAAGTGTCCAGGTATGGCTTACTGGAGTCCTCTTCTTAGTGTCTCACAAGGCTGTAATCTGAGTGTTTGCTAGGCTGTGTTCTCATCTGGGGGCTCAACTAAAGAAGAATCTCCTTCCAACCTCATTTAGGTTATTGGAAACATTCATTTCCTTGCAGCTATAAGACTAAGGGCCCTGGCCTCTCACTAGCTGTTAGTGTGGTACCCTCAGACCTTAGATACCACCTGCAGTTCCCTGCCACATGGCTTTTTCCATAGGGAGTTTATACCATGGCTGTTAGCTTCTTCCATATTAGCAGGAAAATCTTTTTCTAGTCTGCTAAAACAGAATCTTTGGTAGGAGTGGCATGACATCAAGTTTACATATTCTATTTGCTAGTTGCTTTTCAGAATCCTGTGCACACTCAAGGGCAGAGACAGTTCATCAAATCAGGGCATGGAGATCCTAGAACCATCTTGGAATTCTGCTTACCACACAAATCAGAGCACACTGAGAATTCTCCAAGAAACAGTCAGACAAAGAGCAAGAAACATGGACTTTACCCTAAAGTCCAGTGTCCCCTTCCTCTTCAGGCCTTGCAGGTAGCAGCTACTCTACTAGATGGCGAAAGAGAGGAAAGCTCTCTAGCCTTCAGAAAGCAGGGATACCCACAAAGGACACATCTATCTATGTATACAACAAAATCTACAGGACATAGGGTAAAAAGACATAGCGCCCTGCCCCACTTCTTTGGAGAATCTGATGTAAAAGTCTGCAGTACAACCTTGTTATTTTTATTTTTTCCAATTTCCATTGTGGATTTTGATGAACTTCTCAGTACTTCCAAACATGTAGAAGGCTTCTCCCTTTCCGTTCACAGATTTTAAAGCCTATATAAGCCCTGCTCTGCTTCCATGTTCACATGAAACCTTTTCCAATTACCCCAGTGCACACTAATTTTTTCTTACCCTGAACTTATGTACTTGAATATCTGCTTATAAAGTTCCACAGAGGTTAGTGAGTTTTTGAGTTCTCTTTCATATCTTTTGGATTTTTCTCCGCAATGAAATTATTTCTACTTCAAAGACAGAGTTCTTGTCTCATATTAATATAAAGCAGATTTCTGGGTATATCATAGGTATATAATTTTAGTTTCATTAATTGGTTAAACTCAGAAAATAGAGATGGGGCACAGGTACTTCATTTTCATAGCAGTACTTAACTTGGATTCAGAAAATTATTGTTTCCAAGGAACATAGACTAAGGAGGCAATATATTATAGTAGGATGTGCCCAAACTTTATATATTCACGCACAAACTACTTAATTTTTTGGGCCATGTTTGTGTATTTTTTGTACTAAAATTTACATGATATTTTTCTTTTAATTGAATCTTACTCGACTTCAACCTAAGCAATAATATCAATGAAACTATGTATTTCATATGGTAGTTATACATTTTACATTTTTCACTTTTGCATGAAAATACATTATAATAAAATTAAGTACTGTCCATGTACCACCCACAATTATTTCCTGTACTACCAAAATGGCGCTTATACAACTTGTTGGGAATTACTTCCATAGTGCAAAACATTTCTAGTCTCAGAAGCTGGCTTTACCTCTTTCAGACTTTGGCTTCTGAATCTTAGAGTACAGGACAAGGGTAAGAATAGTAACAGCTAATGTTTATTGTTAAGTACTATCTACCTGGTAAAGTTCTAAGCATTTTATACATATTCATTAATTAAATCTCCAAAACAATCCTATGTTATTATCTCCTTTTTTTCAGACAAAGAAGCTAAGGCATAGAGAAGCTATGTAACTTGCTTAAGGTCATACACCTGGTTAATTGAGGAGCAGGGAGGCGAACCCAGAGAGTCTGACTTTAAAGTCAGTTTCCTTAACTACTTCATACACTGCTACTGTGGTTTAATCTTGTACGGTGAAGATTAAATGCAAAAACAGCAACAACCAAAAAGCCACAACACACACACACTCACCCCTCACCTAGCACCAGACCTAATTTATAGAAAGAATTCAATATAATTTAATGATCTTTCTATAAGATATATTGGTATATTTTATTTAATCTTTTCATAGGGGTCACAAAATGGTGTTATATCAGTCTTTAAACCTCAGACTGGATAAGTATGAAGCTTTCTCATTGAGGCAACTAATAAAACTTTAGACAACTTTTCAGTGGGATTAGAGAGCAGAAGTGCATCTGATTTGAGGAATTTTACATTGATCCCTGACACAACAAAGGTGGTTTAAATTGACCTTCCTGAAAGTTTGCAGGTCATGAAGGCCAATTAGTTGCTATGGTGTCAATAAGTGCAAATTGCTTTAGATTCTTGGTGAATAGGGAAATCTCCACTGGGTCAGTGCCCAGGGCAATGAGGTACTAAAGGCACTGCAGGTGGTTTGAAGGCAGACATTAAAAAAAAAAAAAAATCCACAACTGTGCTGGGCTTTGGCGGTCCACTCATAAATGGTGATGTGCTCGGGCAGCTTCTTTAGCCTGTAGAAGAAAATCAAGGTGCTGATCTCAGCCTACACATCACCGTGTGGTCTAGATTAATTTTATTTTAGGGATAATTGTTTCTTTAGACATGGTACAGCAAAAAGAAAAAAAAAAGATTAGACAGAATTGCTTATTTTGTGGGACTTTTGATTTTCAGTAAAACATCAAGATATAACTAATTAATAATCCTTTTCTGCAGTCTTCATTTTAAAGATCTTCATTTAAAGTTAACAGAAAAGAAAATATATAAATAAATGTCTAAGTTGAAATGTGGAAACTAAATATTCAATCTTTTTAAAAAACTAATTCAGAACTCAACTTAGACATGCCATTACGTTACAGTAATCATTAAAAAAAATTCTCCAAATTAATGATGTATATACTGTCACAATAAACAGAGTTAACTGAGATAATTAAAGTATTTTTATTCAGTTAATAAGATAAAGTGTCAGTTGAGAATGAATACTGTGAACTTCTGCAGATAGCGTAGAGCAGAACACCTTGTCTTTGTAAAAACATAACTATATCCAACAATTGCAACATGTTTTATTCATATGGTGTTTATGTCTGGATATGTCCAAGCTATTTGCTAGGTGAACAGTCACACTTGATAGATCCAGGAGGGAATTTCTTGGTACAATGAACAAAAAGAGTTATTTTGTTCTTGTGCTCCAACCTCAGACCAAAGGAAAAAAAAAAAAACTGTCATAAAAATGTGGTCACCTTTTTGCCTCTAAAACTGTACTTGTGCCTGGGGAAGGATTCTCAGAATGAAAAAAAAAAATTGGTGACATTACAGGGGACACTTTCTGTTCTTCCCTTTGTAATAGTCAATCTTGTTTAGACAGTAGCCTCTGAGTGGACTGGGAACAGTGTATTAGGAGTGATGGCAAGGGATTCAGGGGCAAGGGATGCACAAATCTGTTATATAGTGACCAAGATCTGATTTTTTCTACTAAAACTTCACTATTTAAGCTTTGTTTCTGGATGCTCTAATATAGTCAAATTTCTGTATGTCAAGTGCCATAATCCAAAATACTGATAATAAAAATAAAACACTTAATATACCTATTTAATGCTCTTTTACTCTCCCCTTCCCTATGCTGCAAAGACAAAGGTATACTCAGTTATAATTAAAAGTGAACACAATCAACATGGCCTTTAACAATAAAGCTTTTTGTTATGTAGCTGTAAAAATTCAGCAATTGAAAATAAAAGAGGACTCTAACCAAGGGGAAGGTCCATAACCAACTAAGGTTATGCCCTGGGGTTTTGCTCCTTCCACATTTCAAGGGTAACATTAGGTCACCATCAGAAATAAGAGTGGGTAGAATTTTTTTGTTGTTCATTTCAGTTCCAATGACCCTGGCAAAGGGCTACATACTGAAGTGTGTTTGTTTGTGGAGGTAACTCCATGGGGAATTTTTTAGCTTATGCTACAGGAATGGGGCTTGTAGTGAAAAATGCCACTTAAAGAAACATTGACAAAGCACCTGAGATCGGTTACCTTCCTTGTACAACTAAGAAGCCAAGTTTTCTTTTCTTGAAAAAGAAAAGGTTCTTGGTGTGAATTGTGTGCCCTCCATGGTTGTTCCCAGCTGGAGATCAAGTACTCAAAAGCAAAACAGGAAGTGAAAAACTAGGACTGTTACCAAAAGCCAAGAAAGAAAAGCTGCTCTGCTGGCAAGTTGGGGTATTTGCAGTAGATAGCCCAAGTGGAGGATGTCTGTGAGTGGTGCTGCCTGCTCTTTCTAACAGTCACATAGACAGATGTTCAATGAACTTGCCCACAGAAGAAGTGCCTGACCTCTTTGAAAACTCAAATTGGATGCTGAGTACATGGCCTCAGATGAAAGTGAAAGAGCCCACAGTGCCGAAGACTTGGAATTAGTAGCGTTATAAAATAGAGCACTTGAGGCAAATTGGCCTTACGGAGTGAATAACCAGAAAAGAATAATTTGTCTGAAAACTCTATCCTCACAGAGCTGAACGTGAAGGGACAGGACCTGAAATGAGAAATTGAGCCCAAATAGGTAACCAGTAACCAGAAATAGTCAGACTTTGCAAAATTCCAAATACTGTAGATGAACTCAAATGACTGGACCTGACTCTTGTTTTGGGCAATTGAGGCAGCTTCCCTGGGTCCTGTGTTTGCTGTCTGATGGAAAGGAGAGGGCAGGGGAGCATCATGCTTTATTCTTCTTTTCCAAAGTTCATTAAAACTCAGTTCCAAAAGTTTCTGGCAGAGAGCCTGTAGAAGTTGTCAACAGTGTGGCTTCCTCATGTTTGGTGGTTTGGGATACGCCTGCAGCAGGTAGAAGGCCCCGGCTCCAAACGCTTCTAGGGAGGCCTCTGCAGGCATGGCACCAGTAAATAATGCTGACTCTGTTTTAGGCCTTGACCTTGGGCGGAAGTGGGGAAGTGTGAGCTATGGGTATGAAGTGAGATGATCTGCATATGCAATCTGAAGCTGTCTGCTTTGAAACTCTCAACTTCATCAGGTGAAGGCATGTTTATAATAGAACCACTCTCCGAGGTGCCTTTTTGGATATGGGGAAAAAATTAAGGTGCAAGGAAACATAAGCTCTGGATTACTCCCCCCTAGTCATTCGTTCCAACTGGATTTTAGCTTCGTAAAGAGAGGGACCGGGGCTTCCCTGGTGACGCAGTGGTTGAGAGTCCGCCTGCCGATGCAGAGGACACGGGTTCGTGCCCCGGTCCGGGAGGATCCCACGTGCCGCGGAGCGGCTGGGTCCATGAGCCATGGCCGCTGGGCCTGCGCGTCCGGAGCCTGTGCTCCGCAACGGGAGAGGCCACAGCAGTGAGAGGCCCGCGTACCGCAAAAAATAAATAAATAAATAAAAAAGAGGGACCATTGATTTTTCAATATTGATTTTTCAATTTTTTTTACAATCCCTAGAGAGCCAAACACTTAGATGGGGCCTAAAAACATGTCTGTTGAAGGGATGAATGGAAAGGCAAAACCTAAGAACCAAGATAAGATTTTATGTTTATGTTTACTGTTTTTTGATTTACTGGTATCTGCTTTTAGAGTTGCCTCCTGCAATGGGAACAGCCTCTCCTCTTTTCTTACACATGCCATTCCAGTGTGCCCAGGAACCAAGCTTGAGTTCCTGAAGAACTGGAATGTAGGAGTAGAACTGGAGGTGGAATGGCAGGGGTAATCTGAATTCTTAAGAAAACATCTGTGACTAATTTATGCATTCCCAGATTTACATGGAAAATCTCTGGACTACTGGGGAGAGATCTGGCTTCTCTGTAAAGAAGAGAAGATTTTGATGCCATGAAATCTGGCTTCAGAAGCCCATCACCCTGCCATACTCACACACACACACACACACACACACACACACACACACACACTCCCCAATCACTATACTATAGAATGAAGAGATTCATTAGGTCTAACCATTAGAACATTTGCATTGAAGAGCACACTGAGAAAGAACCCATTGATTTACATGTACCTCATCAAGTAACATCTTTTTCGGACTCCATATATAGGCTCTTGTTTGGAATTAAATCAAGATGGGCAAAGCTCACAGGCACAAGCTAGAGGGGCCCTGCCTTGCCTAGTTTAAAAGAAAATATTTTTCTGTTTATCTTGCTCACAGACATGGACTAGAGTATACTAAGTAAGTTTCAAGGAGTTTAGAGGTGCTATGCCAGTAACAAACAGCATATTGAACTAGGTACACGTGTTCGGGGAGCGAAGTGCCAGAGGCAGTGAGGGGTCTGGTTTTATTTAGCGCATTTAATAATGATCTAGAAGAGGGAGAAAACACATTAAAATCACAGATTATACTAAATTGGCAGGTGGTGTAAACACAAATGAGGGCAAACAAAAGGATATAAAGAATTTAGCACAGAAATGAGATTCCGTCAGGAAAAAAATGCGCTTTCACGTCTGTGCAAAGTATCTTAGATCAGCGATGGAAATTGTTTTAAAAGTCATTTAGCTCAGAAAGTGTTCATAGACATTGCTCACATTTATAAGTGCTAACCCCTCCCCACTCCTAGCTGGTTTTATTCCTAGATTATACTGTTTATTCTTATCTTTTAAAACTACAAATCTGGTCAAGTCACATCTCTGCTTAAAATCTAAAAGGTTCTGAGTTTCCTACAGGATGCAGTCTAAGCTCCTTAGCCCTATATAGCAGACCCTTCCTTCACTATTTTTGTCCGTCTCCCCAGCCCCTTTCACACGTCTGTCTGCTCTGCGCTCCTCATGGCATCCAGGCAGAATTATTCGTAGCTCCCTGATTGCATCTCACCTTACTACTAACTGTACCATCTGCTCAGGGCTCCAGTCCTTTCTCTCCTCTGGGTTATCTCCATATGACCTTCAAGATTCAGTTTGGGCCTTGCCTCCATCACAAGCTTTCGTGCACAGAAACCATCCCCACCCCAGAGTTTGGTTTGGTGCCTTCCTTGGTACTGCCAGCCACCCACTACCCACTTCTAATATAACAAGTTGACAAAGATAAGAACTAGATTTATTGAGCACTTAATTATGTTCCAGACTCTGTGCTATGTGTTTTCATGCAATGCCTTTATAATTATCACAACAACCTTAGGAGGCAAGTATAATGATCTCAGTTCTATATATAAGGAAATTTCGTATTAGGTTAAGTAACTTGCCAAAGAGTACACAGTCAGTAAGTGGCAGAGCTGGATTCAAACTGCTCCCAGAGTCCATACTTTTAAAATGACACTATTATAGTAATGTGTTTCCCTATCTCCCTTACTTATATAAATTTCTTGAGGACAGGGACCATGTCTTCATCACCTAGCATTGACAGTACCTCACATGGTACACACAACTGAATAATAATAAGTATAATTAATTTTTAATGAGTGCTGATTACGTGCTAGGCAATTTACATGTATTTTTGTATGCGTTACTCACAAAACATTACAGAGTGGATAAAATCACTTTTAGTTTATAAAATCACTTTTAGTTCAAGAGTTGAGAAACATTTTCAAGATTATGTAGATCTGTCTCCAAATCCTCGTTTTTTTGTGACACCAGTCTCATCCCATCTGACAGAATATATGCATAAAGTATGTATAGGATTCCACAGCAAACAATTGCCAATGAAGCCCCACCCAAATACAGAAGAGACACCAAGTATATGCATAAATGTAAGCTCTCTGTTTATTTTTGTTAGGCCTGTTGATCTCTGCTTGAGCCCACTCCGATTCACTTTAAGCTGTAGTCTCATGAGTACTTTATTTTTGTGGTTAAATTGAACATATAGATCCATGTACTATTTTTGGCATCAAAGAGACTCGGCTTTTACTATTGTTACCTCTCAAGGTTTTCTTATTTAGAAGAATCAGCAAGACCCAGGCCCTGGATGATGCCCATGAGATACAAAGGAAGAAGGCATGTTGATCTAGATTGGAAAAGAAAACTCTCAATCCAGGGTCAGTCACTCTATTCCTCTGCATTTCAGTTTTCTCATGTAAACCAGATTCCCAAGTATTAGACTGTGGGCCAGCTGCATCACCAGGGAAGTATTTGATAAATATTGATTTCTGGGTCCCATTCACAGGGATTCAGATTCTGTAGGTTTTGGGCAAGTGTTTGTGAAAGTTCCCCAGGTGATTTTGCTGCAGTGAATCTCTGCATAGCACTGGACTAAATGATTTGTAGCTAAGAGATAATGCCATTTATTATCCAGGCTCACTTCTTGGAGGCTCAGGAAAAAATATTTTTGTTAAAATTGGTAATTTTTACATACCAAAGTCTTTTAAAATGAGGGCCTTGCATGTAGCAGGCTCAGTGAGTTGGCTTCATGTTTATTACATTCACAAATGAGGCCTGTGTTATTTGGAATGGGTTTTTTTTTAATAGTAATGAAAGGAATGGCTAACACCTCATAGTAGGTTTACTAAGCTTAAATTTTTTTCACATATTGTATTCAGTATTCACTTTTACAAATGAGAGAACTGAGGCTTCCAGATTGTCCAAAGTCATAGCCAGGGGCATAGCCAGAATTTGTTCTTATATCTTCTAAATCCGAAGGCCATGATATATTCAATTCCTCAACAACTATCTTGTAGCCTATGACTGGTACAGTAGGGCTTCTAGTCTTTATATGAAACGGAACTACATTTTTTTTCCACAAAGCTTTTTGATTCTTAAGATAAGAAGGACAGGATTTTCTACTGTAAGACAGTTGGAAGGAATGGATAGGATAATGCTGCTGAAGACTTTAGTACACCTCTAGCAATTTACACAAACTTTAAAATAATGTGCTAGGCTTGGTGGAAGAAACTGACTTGAAAATCACTGGTTTAAAATTTGTGGCCTTACAGGTAGATCCTGATCTACATGTTGAGGATCTCATTCTATGATATTGATTCCACTTCCCCATGCACTCCCCCAAAGATCATATTTCCCCCTGAGTCCTCCCTATGTTAATAAATGGTATCACAAGCAACCTAGTTGCACTAGCCCCAAGCTAAGGATTTGATTCCTTTTACCCTCAGTCTGCTTCTTAATTCTTATTCATCACTAGGTCCAATTGGCTCTATGTCCAAATATAGCCTAAAATTTTCCATTTTTCTCCTGCTTCCTCTCTCCATCTTCCCTAATCCACCTTAAATTAGACCCCCTATAATCTCTTTTATAAACTGCAATAGCCTCCTAAGTGGTCTCAGATTCTTCTCTTGCCCCCCTCTCCCCCTGTAATCCTTTCTCCTCACTCAGCAGAGAGATCTGTTTTAAAATGTAAATCCCATGTCACTCTCCTACTTAAAGTTCTGCAATGAATTCCCATTTCATTTGGAATAAAATCCAAACTCCGTAAGGCCTTTGGCGATCGAGTTTCTCCTTGTCTCTCTCACCTCATCTCCTCTCATTCTGAACGATGTCTCACCACACTAGCCACACTGGACTTGTGTTGGCTCCTTGAAACTTAAACTTACTTATGCATCAGAACCTTTGCGACTTCTTTTTACCTCTGCAGGGAACGCACTGCCCCAACATGTTCTCTTTTAAAAATAAATAAATAAATAAATAAATTTATTTTTGGCTGTGTTGGGTCTTCGTTGCTGCACATGGGCTTTCCCTAGTTGCGGCGAGCAGGGTCTACTCTTTGTTGCGGTGCGCCAGCTTCTCATTGCAGTGGCTTCTCTTGTTGCAGAGCGCAGGCACTAGGCGCACGGGCTTCAGTAGTTGTGGCACGCGGGCTCTAGAGCACAGGCTCAGTAGTTGTGGTGTACGGGCTTAGTTGCTACATGGCATGTGGGGTTTTCCCGGACCAGGGATAGAACCCACGTCTCTGCATTGGCAGGCAGATTCTTAACCACTGTGTCACCAGGGAAGTTCCCCCCATGTTCTTAAGTCTAGCTGCTCTCTTCACTCAGATATTAGTTTGAATATCTTTAGATATCACCTGTCTTCCTCCTAGAGACCTTCTCAAATAAACTCCAAGTCACTAACCTGTTTGTTTTCTTTGTAGGACTCAGAGGGACTACACTGTAATTTACATAAAATGTATTAGAGTAGATTTTGAGATCCAAGGATAAGTTAGCTGAAGTTGCACCCCAGGTGCAGATAGCATTCTAATCAAGAATTCACTCTCCCTGAGGAGGGTGGGAGGCTGTTGTACAGAAAGGCCGCACTCCAGAGGGGGCTACTACTTCAGCTATCTTTATCTCTGATAAAGATGTTGTGCTAATTAGCATTGTAAGTGTCAAAAGTGGATTTTTATCGGTGAAATTAGCACCTCAGTAATTAGCACAATTAATGCTAGAAATGGACTCTCACTGGTAAAATTAAAGATGAATATGTCAAAAACATTTTGGTTGTGTCCCCCAATCTTGGCATGAACAAGGTTTAGAAAACTAAAAAACACTTTCTTCTTAGGATCGGAATACAAAGCTTGATCTTGAAATCTCCCAGGTCTAGCCACTGATTTTTTTTTTTTTAACATCTTTTTTGGAGTATAATTGCTTTACAATGGTGTGTTAGTTTCTGCTTTATAACAAAGTGAATCAGTTATACATATACATATGTTCCCATATCTCTTCCCTCTTGCGTCTCCCTCCCTCCCACCCTCCCTATCCCACCCCTCTAGGTGGTCACAAAGCATCGAGCTGATCTCCCTGTGCTATGTGGCTGCTTCCCACTAGCTATCTATTTTACGTTTGGTAGTGTATATATGTCCATGCCACTCTCTCACTTTGTCACAGCTTACCCTTGCCTCTCCCCATATCCTCAAGTCCATTCTCTAATAGGTCTGTGTCTTTATTCCTGTCTTACCCCTAGGTTCTTCATGACATTTTTTTTTTCTTAAATTCCATATATATGTGTTAGCATACGGTATTTGTCTTTCTCTTTCTGACTTACTTCACTCTGTATGACAGACTCTAGGTCCATCCACCTCATTACAAATAGCTCAATTCGTTTCTTTTTATGGCTGAGTAATATTCCATTGTAAATATGTGCCACATCTTCTTTATCCATTCATCCGATGATGGACACTTAGGTTGTTTCCATCTCTGGGCTATTGTAAATAGAGCTGCAATGAACATTTTGGTACATGACTCTTTTTGAATTATGGTTTTCTCAGGGTTTATGCCCAGTAGTGGGATTGCTGGGTCATATGGTAGTTCTATTTGTAGTTTTTTAAGGAACCTCCATACTGTTCTCCATAGTGGCTGTACCAATTCACATTCCCACCAGCAGTGCAAGAGTGTTCACTTTTCTCTACACCCTCTCCAGCATTTATTATTTCTAAATTTTTTGATGATGGCCATTCTGACTGGTGTGAGATGATATCTCATTGTAGTTTTGAGTTGCATTTCCCTAATGATTAATGATGTTGAGCATTCTTTCATGTGTTTGTTGGCAGTCTGCATATCTTCTTTGGAGAAATGTCTATTTAGGTCTTCTGCCCATTTTTGAATTGGGTTGTTTGTGTTTTTTTTGTTATTGAGCTGCATGAGCTGCTTGTAAATTTTGGAGATTAATCCTTTGTCAGTTGCTTCATTTGCAAATATTTTCTCCCATTCTGAGGGTTGTCTTTTGGTCTTGTTTATGGTTTCCTTTGCTGTGCAAAAGCTTTGAAGTTTCATTAGGTCCCATTTCTTTATTTTTGTTTTTATTTCCATTTCTCTAGGAGGTGGGTCAGAAAGGATCTTGCTGTGATTTATGTCATAGAGTGTTCTGCCTCTAAGAGTTTGATATTTCTGGCCTTACATTTAGGTCTTTAATCCATTTTGAGCTTATTTTTGTGTATGGTGTTAGGGAGTGATCTAATCTCATACTTTTACATGTACATGTCCAGTTTTCCCAGCACCACTTATTGAAGAGGCTGTCCTTTCTCTGCTGTACATTCCTGCCTCCTTTATCAAAGATAAGGTGACCATATGTGCGTGGGTTTATCTCTGGGCTTTCTATCCTGTTCCATTGATCTATATTTCTATTTTTGTGCCAGTACCATACTGTCTTGATTACTGTAGCTTTGTAGTATAGTCTGAAGTCAGGGAGCCTGATTCCTCCAGCTCCGTTTTTCGTTCTCAAGATTGCTTTAGCCACTGGTTTTGAAGACTTCTGATTGCCTAATGCTGACCATGAGGGCAGCAGAATCCTGACTCTGGAATACTGTCATATCTGTCTTGAGGGAACCATCATGTAAGATGTTGGTGGGAATATGTAACAGGAAAGAGAGGTGGCATGCCATCGAGCCACAGAACAGGTTTTATTAACTGTGGTATGCCTGTTTGCTAATAAATTTTATTTAGTAAAGCCTTTATGTGTGGAATTAAGTATGAGACTTGCTTTCATTTATAACTTAACAGCAGAGTTGGAGAGGGAATAGCTCACCCTCACATATCTCAAAGCTTGTTATAGTAACTTATTTACAAAAAACAACCCACAACCTGTGCATACCAAATGAAATTTGGTTTAGAAGAATTAGTAGATATAATTCACTTGCATATGTATTTGTTTACCTGTTTAGTACCCATCCCCCTACCCCCCATCCCATGTAAATCTCCCAAGAACAGGGCTCTTAGGTGATCTCTTCCCAGAGCCTTGACCAGAGCCTGGGACCAAGGAGGCACTATTTCAGTCATTCAATAGCTATTTTATTTTTCTGAAAAGAGAATAAAGGGAAGGGAAGGAAAAAAGGTAAAAAGAATAGAACAGAGAAACAGGAATAAGGGAACTTGGAGAGAAGAATGAAGAATAGGTACATGGAGAGGAAGTCAACAGAGGAGTCCTTAGTCTTAAACAGGCAATGGCGAAAAGTAGTAGAGTTATGCTCTTTCTTGGAATACTGGCCCTGTGAGATGCTATGAAGAAAAACATATTTAGTGGTTAAATAAGATTGGTAAGGACTACAGAAACCTCTCCCTCACATACCCACAATGCACATGAGCACATTAAAGGCTCTGAGAGGCATTTTAGGGAACACACACACACCCCAAGATGCCTTGTTAATTTTGTTTTACCCAGTATTTCCCAAATTTATTTGAGCACGGGGCTCTTTTTTCTCTGTGACATTTATTAACAAGCTTTGAGAAAGGCTTTAGAAAAGCATAAGGGATGGTTAGGAAAGTGACAAAGAAAATACCAGTGCTTTCGTTATCCTGTGAAGCTAGTTCTGGGGCAAGAGTCTAACTTTCCCTTCCTGTACACCTCATGCATGGCAAGCATCTGCAACTGGGTTCCGAAGCAACCAGGGAAACAATATTCCATCTACTTCTACCTTCTGACTCACCCTTCACCTAGAGAAGGAAGGTGGACTGAATGGCTGAACCTTCCTGGAGCAGGAATATTGAGAGATAACTAGGAGCAATCATGCACTGAAAATCGGATATGAACGAGCTACCCAGTGTAGCAGAAAAAAATGTACCCACGAGAGTTGCCAGTACAGTGAAACCCACTTACTACATCCTTTTAAAGATCAGCCTAATGCTCACACATGCTCAATGCTTCCTTTCCTTGGCCCTAGGAGGAATATTAAGAAGGTGTTTCACTTTAGTAAGGTTCATGAGTTTATGGCCTTGAGAATGCCCTTGAGAATAAACTCTAGGGACTGAGAGAAAGGAAAACTGCTTTTAATGGATTTTGTCTCTAACTCTTTTCCATAATACTGCAACTGAAACATCTGAATTAGTTAAATTTTCTAAACTCAGTAACTGCCAGAGAGAGATGACTATTTTCCTTTTATTATCTTTAGTTAACTAAAAATCAAATCGTATCAGAAAGTTCGGCAAATACATTTTGGGAGAGATTCCTAAAATATAAACACTCCAAAACGCATACAACTACATTGTTAATTGTTTGACTAATAAAAGGGATATATGAACCTTTGCAAAGGTAAAAAATAACAAAGGGAGCATGCTCTTTTTTACCCCTTGAACTTCACATGTGCTTTCTTTCAACTCAGAATTCTTTGATCTCAGTTTTGCCATTTATCCTTCAGTCTTCAGTTTAGATGACATTTACTTTGGAAAGTGTTCCCTGAGCCACCTACTAGTCTAAAAGAACCTGATCAGGTGTTCTCATTGCAACTTCCTTTATCACCCTTGGTCATGTATTTAATTGCCCATTTACTGCTAGATTATAAACTCTAAGATGACAGGGGTCACATGTATCTCATTTTGTTCATTGGTTAGTCCCCAGAGTTTAATGAATTGTCTGGAAGGAAACAGATGCTTAATAATTGGTTGGTTAATACAGTTTCTTTTTCTTGTTCTTTTTTTCTTCTTTTTTTTTTTTTTTGGTTGTGTGGCTTCTGGGGTCTTAGTTCCCTGACCAGGGATTGAACCCAGGCTCTTGACAGTGAAAGCCCGGATTCCTAACAACTGGACAGCTGGGGAATTCCCCAGTTAATATAGTTTTGGTTTAACTAGAATATAACCTACATTTTGATATGCAAAATTGCATTCAGGGAAACCTACATCAGCATAAATATTAACTCCATGTTCATATATATTAGCAATCATAGTCACTCAGAGAAAGATATATTCCTGGGATTGGTTCTAGAGTAATTCAGCCAGAATACAAAGAGAAGCTCAGCTTAAGAATTATGGACATTAGAAATTAAAGATTCAAGAGATGAAGTTTCTGAAGTAATTTTGAGTTTTGGAAGTTCATAGAAATGATTCACTTCACGAAAGGATTGCTTTTGGTTATTAAGTCAAAATTAGATGATTGAGAGACATTTCATTGTTTAAGATGTCTGATTCATCAAAATGCACCAGAGTTTGCTTTGAAATTTTCTACACACGATTGTAGAGGTCAAGTACTTATGTGAAAGCCACAGATGAATAAGCAAGTAGATGAAAGATAGGTTATACACACACAAAAACACACATACCCCCTGTCCCCCTTCCCCTCTGAAGTTGTGTTTCTTTAGACTTTCATTTGCATGTGTGTTTGCACGGCTATATTAGTGTATATGTGTGTGAGGGACAGGGATAAAAAGAAAGAAAGAGAGAGAGAAGGAAATAAAAAGAAAGAAAAGAAAGAAAGAAAGAAAGAAAGAAAGAAAGAAAGAAAGAAAGAAAGAAAAAGGAAAAAGAAAGGAAGGAAGGAAGAAAATAAAGACAGAGGATGAGAGCAAAAAATCAAGTTCATAGCCAAATTCTTGTGTTCCTGGTATAAATAAATTGATGAAACAGAAACAAACAGATCTTGGATTGATAGAAGCTAAATTGAAGCCTGTGTGTGTGTATGTGCTTATGTGTGTGTGTGTTTGCGTGTGCTTATGTAGGGGTCATTTCCTGGTAGTCTACTGTGTTCATTGACCTTTATATGTTACATCAGGTGTCTATAATCTCCTCTCAACAAATAAAATAACACTAAAGCAATTTGCTGATGACCAATACTTGGTCACACATCACAGAAAGATAAAATGAAATGAAATAATTTGGAATTTTGAGTCTAATTGGTTGCAATGTGGCAAATAAATCTTTACTGGCCAATCATAATTATACAGAAAGGTTTCGACATAGCAAAAAACACAAAAATCAAAACCAAGAATGCACAGGGTAAGAATTTTGAAAGAGGAGTAGTCTCATATAGAATATGGATGACACTGGGACAGGAGAGGAGCAAAACTATATGTGGGAGAGAACAGAATCAAGGGAATAGAGGAGAATACAAATTTTTGAAAGTCAAGTCTCCGAATACTCAGTTTGATTTCAGTACAAACTATCTTCACTTTATTCTAAATAAAGCTGCTTGAGCATGTGGAGAGGTACAAAAGAAGGAATAGAAAGACAGAGGAGCTCACGACAAGCTATAAATCTTGATGCTTAAATTGAGTGGGGGGAGTTGAGACAGTACAGTACAGAACTTGTTAAAAAAAAAGTGACAAATGGTGTTTCCATTTGTGAAAGTCATTTACAATTGGCCATTAATAAAGGAGTTGGAAGAAGGGGAGCCTCTTGCAGAATTTCCAAAATTTCACTCATCAGATTTAGCCTATTTCATTTAATTCCACTTAACAGCTTAGAGTTGATGTTATTCAGATATGTATAAGGTCTCAAATGGAAAACATTTTGGTAATTTGCATGGCTATTTTCAAGACTGCAAAATCTAATCGTCACAGACAATAGAACCAGACTGTTGGCAATGGAAATAAGGGACAAAAATGACGGATGTAAATCAGCCCTTGAGAAGTTAGGTTTCTCCCAAGGTAACCCAAATCAGTGCAATGCCCGTGCTCACAAAGTTGATGTTCACACAAGTAGCTAGAGAAACTCCAAGTCCTGCCTGCGGCCATGGTCCACGCATCACTCACTCTCCCTATGGTGTTGTCCTTCCACAGTGAGGAAATAAATCTTTTCATCTTGATGAAGAAGAGTCTCAACTTGTTTTATTACTTGGGGCTTAGTTTAAACTCCTTTTCCTTTAAGTGTCTTTGGGGTGACTGTTAGATTCCTTGCTCTCTTGATAACCTGGAGATCCACTGGGTACTATAATTATTATAATTGTGGGCCATAACTGTCTTGTTTTGGGGCCAACTGCTCTTCTCACTTGAATAATAGAGTTTGTCAATGAGCACACATAAATCACAGACAGGATGGTTTTCCCTCTTCCTGACTTGACAAACAACAAGCACATTTAGAATTCAGCCTTGTAATTAAGCAGGGCCCAATCTCCACAGGCAAGGCTGATACAAAAGGATTTGCAGCCTGCGGGAAGAGCTCTTTGTGTTGACCTTGGATGGCAGGCATTATAGCATCTGAGGGAATTGCTGTTCCTATGCTGTCCTCATCTGTGACCCTAAATCATACACAAGGTTTATGTGGTTAGTAGGACACTGGGCACTAAATTTGGAGTGAAAAGACCTGAGGCTCAGTTTTATCTGTAAAATTTCCTATCTTGGCAGTTGAAATGAGGTTATATGCAAGTGCTTTGTTATCTACTTTAAGGAAGAACCAATTGGTGATAAAAATGAATACACTTTAGGGACTTCCCTGGTAGCACAGTGGTTAAGACTCCGCACTCCCAATACAGGGGGCCTGGGTTCAATCTAGATCCCACATGCATGCCTCAACTAAGAGTTCGCCTGCTGCGACTAAGGATCCCACCTGCTGCAACTAAGGAGCCTGCCTGCCGCAACTAAGACCCGGTGCAACCAAATATATAAACAAGTAAATATTTAAAAAAAAAAAAAAAGAAAACACTTTAAGTCTTCTTCAAAGTATGTGGGTGTGCGTTTATGTACTTGCCCTCTGTGTTGTGGATTATAACAGGGGTACTTTTTCATTGTTTCTCCCTCTTTCCCCTATCAAAGAACCTGGAGCTCTCCAATGCCCACCACACATGGCTCAGCTGACTCCTAATAAGCTATGTTCTCTACCTGAAGATGTTGCTGCGGCCACTCCCTCAGCATTGAAAGATGTGATTTGACTCGTCACCTGGACCCTTATAGAGGATCCCGTCAATAGGGTGATCAACTGGCTTGATTTGCCCAGGACTGTCCCAGTTTTAATGAAAAAATTTCGATCCCCAACTCCCTTAGTCCTGGGCTTCATTGCTTTTCAGTTCTTCGTACTCACTCGGGAAAACTCAACTATGTGAGATGGTTGCTCACAGTTGGCACTGTTACCTGTTGCTCTGACAATTCCCTTTGACCTTAGCTATTTATGTAATTCTGTTGGGATGCAACTTGTTCTTACCTTTGTGCTATGCTCTAAACCAGGAGTTTTCAAGCTGTATCTCACTGAACTCCACAAATAGCCCTGCATGGGAAGTTGAGCACAGAGAGCTTCAGTTCTCTTCCCACCATTACAACCAAAGTAGCTCCTCCACATTCTGTTTAAATACTGGGTTCTATGTAAGACTGACCACTAAAAAGATGAGCCATAGCCCTACCAAGTAACTAACTTTATTTAGACTTCAAGAAATGTCATACTGCATTTAAGAAAAGGGGAGGAGTAGGAATTGCCTTTGATAGAATAGCTTTTGCTTTTTCCTTTTCTTCTGTTGGGCATAAAAATTACTGCTTGTAGTAGTAGACTACTGACTAGTAGTCGAATACTGATAAATATAAAATATTTTCCCCAACTATCCTTTCTTCCTGAGCATCTTTCCCATTCTCTGATAGCACAAATTACCATATGTCCACATGTGAGCATTACTCAGAATGCTGGAGGTTAAATAATGGATGGGATTGTGAAATACAAGCAAACAATTGAAAAAGCATGCAGTTTCAAATTTTTTTCAGTATGTCGGACATGTATGATATCCTGTGGGTTGGCCTGGGCATTCGCATATAGACCTGGTGCTATTATAGGTTGTAGCCACAGTTTTTCGAAAACAAGTAATTATGTATTATAATGCACATATCATCACACACACATTGTCTTTGGAAAGGACCAAACCTTGAGCTAGAACCTGTAAGGGAACAGGACAAAGTGCTGAGGTTAAAGAACATGGCCAATTGAAATTGATGAGAATTTCTTGGGTTTGGGTTATGAGAGGCCTAAATTTAGGTTAGGTTTGGAGAGAGGACATAAATATTTCAGGTAATAGGAAAATTGTTTTAATGAAAATTCAAAGAAGTAGGAATAGTCATTTGCAACATGAAAGAGCAAGAGTGATCTAGGGTTAAGTCTTTGATTCTATTTATTTTTCTACTCATTTATTAACCTCCAACCATCATGTGCTAATATCAGCCTTCCTCACTTTACCACCAACTATTCCTGCACTCTCTCATTCTGCTGGTTTCTGTCTGTTGGTCATTTTATTTTTAATCTCTCAAATTTACTGTTTTTTTAACTAAAAAAATTCAAAAACTATATATTGAGAGATATTGGTTTGAAGCACACAAAAAAGGTAGGTCTTATTTATATGTGTGGATTCTACATTCAAGTTAAAATTTAGGAAAAATGCCTTGCTGATGCTCTCAGCCTCTTCAGTCCTGTCACTCTCTTTTCTCATAGCATCATCTCTTCAACTGTTTCCTCTTCCCTTTTCTCTCATTCTTCCTCTTTTTTTTTTTTAACCTAAATATAAATATAAATATGGCTCTGATGCTCACTAAAGTGTTATATGGCTTTTTCCTTCCAGAGTGGAAACATAAACAGGACAGTGAGAAATAATTTCTAATATATGAGAGGGTCACTATTGTCATACACATTTGTGGAATGATGAGACACATCTGAGGGAATCTGTGAAGGACATTATTAACTGGCAGAAATTGGCCACATTCCCAGATGAAACTGGAATATTTCGGTGCCTTTCCTGGTGCTGCATTCTGTTAGTTCTTAAATTTTCTCTTTCATCTATTTTTTTTTTTTTTTTTTTTTTTCCCCTAGCAAACCTGAGTTGTCCTGGACAGAAATAAAACGGCCTTTGTCAGGTTACGCTTCCCACGAGGACATGGGGAAAAAGGGTTGTATGTGAATGTGCTAATACGATTCTAAGTGCTTTCAAACCGTTCTGCTTAATTCTTTCTGTGGCATGTAATTCCTGAGGGACATGCACCAAATTGATAAGCTCAGTGCTAAAGTGAACTGTCTCATCTAGTCCCCAGGAGCCTCTGACTGAAGTGTCAAAATACAATTGTGCACCAGCGGTATTGCTGTCCCGTAGAAGAAACACTTCAGCACACTATTGACACCATAAGCAAATTAAAAGACTCACTAAAGTTAATACTCTCGTATTATAACAACATCTCCTATAAATTATTAAAGCCCACACAATTTATTACCCACGTTAGGGGGGAGAAAAAAAGCAAGTTGAATCATAAGCCACGCTAGTTAATGATTTATTTTTTTTGGTCTTCAATGTTTTGAGGTTTATAAATCATCCTGTTCAACTCTACACTGCACCAAGGAAAAAAGCAGTTGTTAGTCATGCCCTTCTCTCACCAATGATCACTTATGCACAAGGTGGAAGCATACTCATTATTTTAGCATCTATCAGCAGCCTCTGTGTTTCAGACTGGCTGTTCTTTTCATTACTATAATGCTTAAGCACGGCATCGAATGGTTATGATTTAAGGCGTTAGATGACAGATCTAAGCCTTTTCAGAAATAAATATTAACCTCATTATTTAAGCAGGGAGACCAAACTGACTTGTTTTCTGTCTCAAGGCTTCTAAGAAAATCAAGATTTACTTAGAAATCTTGGGCTGTAAAGTCAGTCCACCAAGCTCACCACTAGTCTATCTTGATTATATTTCATGTTTTTAAACATTTATTTGTAAACAAATAAACATATTTATTTGTTTAAATATTTTATTCTACTCCGAGTGGTATGTTTTATCTCTAGCTTTGCAATTGTGTGGGCTTTAATAATTTATAGGAGATGTTGTTATGAGAATATTAACTTAATGAGTCTTTTAATTTGCTTGTGATGTCAGGTGTGTGCTGAAGTGTTTCTTCTACAGGACAGCAATACCGCTGGTGCACAACTGTATTTTGACACTTCAGTCAGAGGCTCCTGGGGACTAGATGAGACAGTTCACTTTAGCACTGACTTTTATCTCTAGCTTTGAATGACTTGGGCAAGTCATTCAAATTCAGAGAGACTGTTTCCTAATCTATTCAATGAGTATACTGTATTAAATAATCTCTAAATTATCTTCCAGATTTAAATTCTGGTAGTCATAGCATATAACTGCAAATCAGCAGTGATTTCCACTGCTGGTGGAGTTCTTGAGAACCCTGTGAATATTTGCCTAGGGCATCTCTCTGCCTTTGCCTTAAATTAGTTCTAAGAGGCCCGGGGTTGCTGGGCCTTTCTGCCCCTTTCTGTTTGTGCTGGCCATAGAGAAGGAGAAAGATTTCAAGAGGAAATTAGCTACTCTTGGAAAGAATAAGAAGTTAGAGATGGGTTAGAACCACTGAGAGTCTTTTAGAAATGATGGGCGAATGTTGTTAAAATTCTAAAAATATCTTCTGGGTTTAGTTTGTAACTCAAGGTCTCTGGTGACGATTTGGTCTGACTTCTTTGCTTGTTTATCCATGAACCTTAATGAGAAGCCTCTAGTTTTGGTACATTCCCACCCCAGACTGGAGTTCCCTGGAGTACAAACACTGATCTGTGCTCTGGAACAGTCACCAGCATGTCAGATTTTGAAAACAGTTTCACATTATATCACTGTCCTAAAGTTAGTGGTAAAATAAACACTCAAAAGTAAACTAAAATGGCATGTAAATACAAGTTGTTTTAATACAGTTTCTCTTGTAAAGGCATTTGATACTCATACTTCTTAGGAATTAAAATAATAGACATCAATAATGCCTGGACTACACATTTAATTTGCTTTGCAGAAGTAAACAAACATGGCTGCATGTTTTATATGAAGTCACAAAACTTGGGAAATGTAGCTTGAACTTTTAAAATGTATTATTCTAGATCACATTTGATAAATTTGCATCAGTATCCCAGTCTCTGATGTCACCTGGATGGAATTCTGTTTTTTCTTTCACTGATATAAAACTTTAAGGACATCACTTAAGCTTAATCACTCAGTTTTCTCATCTGAAAAATGGAGACAGAAATCCTTAGTCATTTCATAGGGCTGATGTGTGACTAAAAAGAGATAATGTATTTGTGAAAGTTCATTTTTAAACAATCTGTATAGGAAAAGAAGTTATTGTTTTGATTTTAACTAATCTGAATAATGACTAAACCCAATGGAACTGTCCATTTCTAATCTAAGTATAAATGTGGAGTTTCACTCATCTGCTATAAACACCTTTCTGAGATAACATTTACACTTTCCTCTCCCTGTTTGAAGAGATTATGGAGTTGGGGGTGGGGGGCGGGATGCGGGGTATAACTTTTACTTTCTACCTTCCAGAAACTATACCATGTTCCAGAAATCTTACAACACAGAGTGGCCAAGGCTGATAGTTTTACAACTTGCTTTCTGATTAAATTCTGCAAGCATTTATTGGGCTCCTACTATGTGCCAGGCCCTTGTTCATACAGTCAGATGGATAAGTGTACTAAGGATTTACTACACATAGGAAATGATTTTCCTGTGTAGGTATCTCTTCCCCCAAGTTTTTGAGTGTTGGGATGTGGTAAGGATGGGGTATACTTGGGAAAGTTAAGTTCAAGCATTTGGTGCCTGAGATTTTTGTACAATCAGACATTTGACTTATTGTAGAGTTGCAGGATAATACCCCATTGTGGAACAAAGGCTTCAGCAGGCTTTGCTAAAATGGAAGGTCCACTCTGCTGATTAGATAGAATCATTGAACCTTATGCTACCCAATATATACAATGGAATCCATAAGCACCCTCCTAAGAGGGGAGGCATTTAGATGAGATCTTTAAGACTTAGGTATTGTGTACCATGAATGAACATGAAAGGCTGATTGGCATAAATAGCCATTCATTCTGTCCACAGCATTAATTGAAAACTCAGGGGTGCATAAAGCCCCATTCTCATTTATTGAGTAAGCCAAAAGAATACCTTCACATCTGTATGCAAATATTTCACAACTGTGAAAACCCACTACTACTGATGAGTGAGTGACGCTGATGTGAAGAGGCTGTGAAGTGGTGATACATACACGTTGGCTGTGACTTTTCCACATAATCTTTGCTTAACCACTTGTGTATCATAATTTTCTGCAATATACATGTCCTTTAAATGTATTACGGCACTTGTAAATACTAAGATTTGTTCCGGTGTCCTTGCCAAAATGCCTCCAATTGGACTGAAAACCTTGGCAATGTATCTTGGCAGGCTATTAGTATGTTTGCTACATAAAGGATCATGTGTTGATATTTCTTTGCATTCTATAAAAGCTTCAGGTTTTGAATAATTTTATTATATGTATAGGGTGAATAAATCTTCAGTTGCTGCTAAGACCTTTTCAAAGAATACTTTTTCGTGTTTTAGTACATTCTCTCCCTCCTAACCTATACTTTGAGCACAAGTAATGCCATCGATTTTACTGTATCAGGCAATCTATAGAACCCTCAGGGGCCCAGTTCCCTTCCTGGCCTTGCCTAGACTAGCTGTATGGCATTGGACTGATAAATCGCTAACCTTGCTGAGCTGTCCTGCCCCACCCACGTTCCCATAGCTTTCACCCCTGCACCCTGAACACCACCGATGGTGAACACCTGTGACTCTGGGACTTAGAACTTTTATTCTGGCTCCGATAATATGCTCAGTTTACAGATAAAGCAAGGTGGAAATATCCTAGAGTTGTTATCTCTAGAGGCCAACTTTAACCAAAGATGGATGCGGAGTTGGTAGATGAACACTCTTTTTTTTTGCCCCTTGGTTGGGCTAATACTAAGTTGTGTTCTACGCCATCCTTCAGAGTTCCCCAGCAGGACTGAGTTCCTCTTGCCAAACTGGAAACTGTCTTGAAAATGCACTTTTTATTGGCTTTCTTCCATTCCCTGTCTCATTCTTCACTCCCTGACAGTGTTTCCTGGGATCAGCTTCCAAATAAATTACTTGCACTTGAATCCTTGTCTTAGAGTAAACTTCTGGGGGAACCCAATCAAAGTAGTTAAGTTTCTCATGTGTAAAATGGAAGTGATAATACCTGCCTACCTCTCCACATGGCTGCTGTAAGGATCAGAGGAGATAATGTATGTACAAATGCTTTGAAAATTGTGAAACACTAAATATATTCACAGGTTTTAACTATTGTTACTGCTGTTGCTATTTTTTTTTTTTTTTTGCGGTACGTGGGCCTCTCACTATTGTGGCCTCTCCCGTTGAGGAGCACAGGCTCCGGACGCACAGGCTCAGTGGCCATAGCTCACAGGCCCAGCCGCTCTGCGGCATGTGGGATCTTCCCAGACCGGGGCACGAACCCGTGTCCCCTGCATCGGCAGGCAGACTCTCAACCACTGCACCACCAGGGAAGCCCGCTATTGTGTTTTTCAAACTTTAATTTATGTGTACAAAATATCTGCAAATATAATTCTTACCTGTGAGCTAAGGAGAAATATGTCTGAAAGTTAGAATTTAAGATAGGAAGTTACCGACAAAGGGTAGAGAATTAGCACCACAGGATGAAGAGAACTTTTCAACTACTACTGTAATACCACCCAACACCCACATAACCCTCTCCCCAAAATGACACATGTCAAAGACAAAGGATTAGAAAAGAGACAACTGGCTTTCTCTATTGTCATTTACATTTCTAGGGAAGAATATCTGTCCATCTTTTCTTTGTTTGGAAGGTGCCTTTTCATTATATTAAATTCACAGGAAAGGGACTGAATTTAAATTATTGTTTTGTAGAGTGCTTTAAAACATTAATCATGTTATTCAAATATTCAGAAAGATAAGGCAAAACTATCTTACTGACCAGAAACAGCCAGGTGGGTCACAGACAGAAGGAAGAATTTAAATAGCAGCAGTTTTACATATAGTGTCTGCTCACCATCTAAAATGCAGGTTGCATATTGAGGCAGAGAATTAAACCTGTCTCTTACCCCCTAAATAAAAGCAGATGTGTGTGAAATTTTTCAGGAAAAAAAAAAAATTGTCAAGCCAGAGGTTTTTGTTGTTTAATATACTTTTACCACCTTACTCAGAAAACTGTCTAAAAAAAAAAAGAAAAGTAAAAATCTACGCATTCTGGAAGGAAAATGGGGGAGAAGATGAAAACTCAGATAAAGAACTGTGGTTGGTGATATATTTAATGGTCTAAAGAGATATGAAAGCAAGTGCCAAAGCAATACATTCATATCTCAGGTTCATGTAATTTTATATTGCCAACTCAACGAGTTTTATTAACTGAATGAAGAGCTGAGCACTTCACTTCAGTTTTTGTCACACTGCAATTTTCTTAGATATTAATCAATTGTGACCGCATTTGCCCCAGAACTGAATATACCACAGTGCATATTTAGTTTTAGCATGTGGTTGATTGCCATGTTGAAATTATGATCTTTTGTAATTGTTAACAATTTTTGTGAAATTTTTTTTCTATTTTTTTGTTTGTTTTTTATACTGCAGGTTCTTATAGTCATCAATTTTATACACATCAGTGTATAAATGTCAATCCCAATCGCCCAATTCAGCACACCACCATCCCCAGCCCACCGCAGTTTCCCCCGCTTGGTGTCCATACGTTTGCGCTAATTTTTGTGAAATTTATCACACTTATAGCAGTTAGAGGGGTACGACTGCACAGACTGAGGTCTGTCATTAGAGTCTGTCATTAGGCCCTATCAAAATATTCTTGAGATGTTAAAAAAGGGATATTTCTTGAAATCTTATGGCTATCCAAATGCTTTTACTCCCATTTTTGCTGGGAGGTTACAGTTAAGAATTTTTCTCTGTATTTGTTCCCACAGAAGCTGTTGCTAATCTTCATTCATATACTGACTGACTCTCTTTGCGATCCTTGGTTCTTAAAAAGTTCTTATTACATTTCTCACTTTTAAACCACATTTGGGCAATCACTTTTTTTTTGTTTTTTTTTTCCTGCTCTCATAATGTAGCTGATGCTGCTAGTACAGCACTTGTCATCCTGGATTATAGATAGTCGCTGAAGTGGCTGTCCCGTGCATTAGACTATGAGTTCCCTGAAGGCAGTAGCCACCATTTCATTTTTGCATTCTTAGCACCTGTCACTGTCCTTGGCATTTAGTCGGTGCTCAAAAAGTGTTTGGTGATTGAATCAAATAGACACAGTGCAGTGTTGATATTTAATGTGTTTGCTGGTTCATAGGACACCAGTTGTTCCTTACGATATTCTACTTAAGTCCTATTAAAAGAATGAGTTGATTTATTTGTTTGTTTGTTTGTTTTAGAATGAGTTTTTAAACCAGAAAGGCATAATCATATTTGGGTTGAAAATAATTTAGTTCTCCGATTTATCTTTCAAAAACTGTTTGTTGTTCAATGGCTTATTGATTTTAAATATTTTCTCTCTGAAGAGCAGGATTTCAAAAGATTTCCTTTTTTTTTAAACAGATTTTTACATTGCCAAGGAAAAGCCATAACAGGTAAGACAAATCTTTTACCGGGTAAGTGTGAAAATTCCTACTACTTTGTGATTTGTTCAATTCAAGCCACTGATTTTAAGTAGTAAAAGGAATTGAATACATGTTTTAAAAAATCCCAACTGTTGAAAATTTCTATAATATAATCTAAAATAAATATACCAACTTAGCTTTTCCTTATAAAAAGGAAACTGGTAGGTTTAAAAACCATCTGCAGAATAAATATTTATGGAGCAGAATGACAACTTGACTTATCCAAAGCAGTGGCATACATTTTCTTAGTTAATGTTTGATGAAGCACTTCCACTTACAATTCTTCTATGAACTAAAGAAGAGTTTCATTAACTATTTTTGAAAGATAATGAGGCCATGATCCCTTTCCAGATGTTTTACTCATAAAATAATTGTGCTCTTTCTTCCAAATCTCCCTAGTTGCTTGGTTCCTGTTTCCTTGTTTACTGAGCAGTGAGTTATAAAGGTGAAGAGAAGAAGCAGACTATGCGGATCAGCTATATTTCATGTGGGTCCAAGGTACAAATTCTTATTCTCTGAGCATTATTATAAATTCAAAAGTATTTTTATAAATCTAAAAGTTGGAAACTTGTAATTTCCTGGAGCACTGTGCATAAATATACAATAAACAATATTCTTTATGTGTGTCTATATACATAGTTGCAAATCTATGTATGGAAATATGTACAATATTATTATTATTATTATTTTGCAGTACGCGGGTCTCTCACTGCTGTGGCCTCTCCCGCTGCGGAGCACAGGTTCCGGACGCGCAGGCCCAGCGGCCACGGCCCACGGGCCCAGCCGCTCCGCGGCATGTGGGATCTTCCCGGACCGAGGCACGAACCCGTGTCCCCTGCATCGGCAGGCGGACTCTCAACCACTGCGCCACCAGGGGAGCCCTGTACAATATTTTTGAACTCTCTAAAGGTTCTTGTTTATAGTCGGCCAAGCCAACAATATTCACAAAATTAAGGCACAATTTTACTTACCAAAGATTGGAGGCTCTTGAAGTTTTATTACTAAAAGATAATTATCTCAGATGTGGATAGAGAAAAAAAATTTTTTTCACGGCTTTGCTTATAAGCATAGGTACACTTCCAACTCTTTTTCTACAGACGGAACTCAAGAATATGGCTCTTTGCAGAATTTCCCTTGAGGTCTAGGAAAGAGGCTTGCATTTTTACTTGAAAGCAGACTAACCTAATTCTAGTTTCTAGCATTCTGAGATGCAGGACTAAGAGGAAATAGAATTCATAACACACAACACAATTAAGTATATATTTAAAAAGGTGCATTTAAATGTACCAGTAGATAAATGCAACAGCAACAATAATAATAATAAAGCTAACATTTACTAAGTGTATGTTATGTACCAAGAAGTCCTGTTGTAAATACTTCTACGTATTAGTTCTTTTTCTTTCCCCACAGTGACCTTATGAGGTAGATGGTGGTATTAGCTCCATTTTACAGATAGGAAACTAAGACACAAAATTTCAGGTGAACTGCTGAAGTTCACACAGCTAATATGGGATAGAGTGGGATAGAATCTGAAGCAGTTGGGCTCTGTGATGATTGTTATTATACTATGTAATAGTGAGCACCAGATATGAGAACTTAGAGCTATTTGTTTTTCCTCTTGGTACTGCCCGTGTTTCCCCATGTTTTCCCAAACTGACATTCAGTTTCATCCACTTTGACCATGTTGGTTCTAGTTATGACAAATGGGCTAAGGAAAGGGATAATCAGCAACACCTATAAAGTACATAACAAAAACTAACAAATTATTTTGCATCCTTTTAGACATCATTAATATTCTTTATATTTTAATGACCCCACTTCCACCCCTTAGAAATGAATGAAAATGCTTCCAGGCTACTAATAAAGGTTTAATTGGGGTAAAAGGGCTGCCCTAAGGGAGGAATAAGGAAGTACCCCTACCCCAGCTGCTGTGAGAGGTGGTCACTCACAGCTCACAGCTGCGCTCTTCTTCTGAGAAGAGAAGATGCTTTGCTTGGAATGTTCCCCCACCAGGGCAGCCAGCAGCCAATGGTTAACTGATACATAAGGAGAATAAAAGGTTGTGCTTCCAGCCCACCCTTGTTCCAAGGGTGGATTGAACTATGGTGCTCCAGAGCTTCCCTTGGGACAGGCTCTTATAGTTTTCAGCTAAACATACATCTTTGCTTAACTTCTTCCCTTGCCCTTTCCTTACTTCTACTTCTTCTAAGAGCATTCCCTCAATAAATCACGTTTATAAGAATCTTCTTCTTAGGTTCTGTTTTTAGGAAACTCAGGCCAAGATGCATGGTCCTGGACGTGGTCCTAGGAAGCAGAGTCTAAGATGAGATTCTGGAGGTAGATGGCAATGAGGTCCCTGTGTCACTGGTGGTAGATATGGTATTGGTGTATTTCCAGCCCCTGGCATTCTGTAGCAGTGTGATCATTATGATCAGAGTTCAACAAAGGATGACCTGTGGGTCAAATCCAGCTCATTGCTTTTTGTAAATAAAATTTTATTGGAGCACGTTCATTTATGCATTATGAGACAGAGCTGAGTATTTGAGACAGACACGGCATGACCTGCAAAGCCTAAAATATTTACTCTTAGGTCCTCTCCAGTAAATGTTTGCCAACTCTAGGCTAAAATTTTCATCCATGGTGGTAAACTGGCTTGACATATTGGTAGGAGGCAATGCCATAGTTAGTGCAATGTCTCCAGCTTTGAGAGGTATGGAGAAATTGGAACAATAAGAACTATGGATTTGGGTGACTGTTACGAAGTATCATTGATGCATTGAAGAGAGAAAAAGAGATACTCTATTAGTTACTACTTCTGTGTAACAAATGATCACAAATTTAGCATCTTAAAACAAGACACATTATCTCCCTATTTCTATGGGTCAGGAGTTCAAGGATGGCTTACTGGGTCCTCTGCTATAGGGTCTTTTAAAAGGCTGTAATCAAGATGTCATCCAGGGCTGGAGTCTCACCCAAAGGCTTGACTGGGAAAGTATCCACTTTCAAGTTCATGTGATTGTTAATAGGATTCAGTTCCTTGTGACCAGTTGGCTGCAGGCCATCCTCAGCTCCTTGCCACACAGGCCTCTCCAATATGGCAGACTAATTCATCCAAACTAGCAAGAGAGGGATTCTGCTATCAAGAATGAAGTGAAAACGTTATGTAGCTTAATCACAGAATGACATCCCATCACTTTTGCCATCTTCTGTTGGTTAAAAGCAAGTCAAAAGGCTGGCTCATACTCAAGAAAGTGGATGATACAATGGTATAAATGCTAGGAGGCAGGGCTTACTGGGAGCCTTCTAAGAGCCTATCTGCCACACAGGCTCAGATCTATTACTCAGCATTTAAAGCAAACTGTGGGAGTCAGAAAGACTCATTTGCAGCATTTAAAGAGACACTCATCTCTTTTAGCTAGAAGGCAAACAGATTTGAAGATCCGTCTCCCATCATCATCGTAAAAGTCGCAGAACTTTAAAGAAGGCTAAATTCTCAGCCTAGGCAAGTCTCCTAGGCCAAAGTCAGGGCCCTGAAAGAAAAAGAGTAGGATCCTGAGGATAGGAATATAGATAGATAGGAATATCTGGGTAGCTGAGAACCTGAAATCTGTATCTTCCCCCCAACACTTTTGGCTTGCAACGGTGGCTAGTAAGCCCCTTCCCTCTTATTGAAAAGGAGAGCCTCCTTGAAAACTATAAAGAAGTCTCAGATGAGGCAGGTTCACTACAAGACAGTCCTCAGGATCTGTCTGTACTTTCCATTATGGGAGTCAGGCTGATAATTGTGCTGTATCTCAGCATATCCTAACTAGGAAAGTAATGGCCTTTCCAGAGAGGAGATGAGTTTATATACTAATGAGTGCCAGGTGTTGGCTGATACGTATGTCCAAAGAGTATGACTGGGAGTGGACCCTGAGGGTCCTGGACCAAGGTGGCAGAATGTAAAGCTCTATGAACTGTTTACCAATATGGGGTTACTCCGTTGTGACAGAATTTAACACCCTAGCAAAGCCCTGGGTGATAGGTCTAACATAAGACTGGCATAGCTCTTGGTTGCTTGGAAAAGGTGATGGCCCACATGAAATGGAGCAGAGATCCCAGTCCTGTAGTAATGTAGTAAATGACTCACCCCGTGGTCATTTACCTAGTCCTTGAATGTATAATTGATTGGACCTATTAGAAGTTGGTAGGCTTCTATCATTGTTTTCTTGATTGGCTATCGTATTAGCAAAAGCCAAGTGGAAGTCCTTGAAACTGTCTCCTCTGCCAAGTTAGTACATCAAAATCAATGATCACATTCTGAGAAAAACTGCACAGAGTGGATGCACTCTCAGAGATTTAAAGGATGCAGGGGTGACGATCTCCATCATATCCCCATGTAAATTCACCAGTCTAGATGATACACAAACTAGATGAATCGACGTGGATGACAATGGACTACTGTCAGTTTAACCACGTTGTAGTTTGAATAGCGGCTGCTGTGCTGTATTCGATATATGCACTAGGCAAGTGACCTGGATACAAGGTTTTGGTTATTATTCTGGCAAACGTGTTATTTTTAATACCCATTGAGAAGGAGGTTCAGAAGCAGTTTATATTCATATGGAAGAACAACAGTGGTCATGTTCTTTTCTCAGTGTTATGTTAATTCTCCACCTCAGGCAAAATACAGTCTGAAGGGACTGAGACTGTCTGGACATTCTGCAGAGCATCACACTTATATAGTCTATGAGTAACATCATGTTAATTGGACCAAGGAACTCACTTTATGGCAAAGGAAGTATGTCAGTGGGCACATGACCATAGAGTTTACTGGTCCAACCACACTGACACAACTAAGGCACCAGCTTAGAGATGATAGTCTGTGAGGATGGGTACCATCTTTCAGGGCATTGTATTCACTCTCAACCACAGATACATGGTGCTCTGTTCCCAATAGGTAGAATACATGAGTTTAGGAATTAAGTGGTGGACATAAGACAGACTCCACTCACCATCACTTCCAGTGATCCATCCTTGTAACTTTAGGTTTTGTGAGTCTAGAGGTCCTAGGTCCAATGAAGGGAAACTTCCACCAGGGGAGATAGTAAGGGTCTCAGTAAACTTAAAAGCTATTGCCAGATTACTTTGGGCTCCTTATGCCAGTAGACTAGCTGGCACACACAAAAAAATTACTCTATTGGTAGGGAAGTTGACCTTATTATTGATGAAGGGGCAGCAGTGATGCTACATATCAGAGGGAGGGAGCAGTGTGTTTGCCATTCAGGTGATCTTTGGGACATATTTTGGTATTACCATGGCTTGTTTAACTGTAATGGGCAAGTACAGCAACCACACCCTGATTAGGGCATGGTAACCCGGTGCTCAGACACCTTAGAGAGGTTAATTTCATTTACCCCTCCCCGCCCCCAGGCAATCTATTTAGACCTGCCCAAGTACTAGCTCATAAGGAGGAGCATCTAGAAGGATGCTGAAGGAAAGAGACGGTGACTATGTTATGGCCTAGGGACAAACCGCTGCAGGAGAAGCTGTAGTTTGTTCTGCTATCCTTTCTCTTATGCATTAGTCCAGAAAACACTATACTATACTGAAATACTATACTAACCAGAATCCTGAAGCAGCTGTGTCTGGAAAGAGAAAACTTAATGTAAGAAGCAAGTGGGTCTGAGCAGTTTAAGGGGTGGACTGCTGTGTTTCTCCCATCCACTGGTTGCTGTGAATGTTTGGCTGCTAACAGCTCATGGCTACACCCTTCTCAAAGATTTGCCCTCAGTTGAATAGCGCCAACTCAGCAGAAAATTTCTCTCCCTGGAAATAAGAGATGTTAATCCTATGGTACAATTTATGTTCAAGATTTCCCCAAGGCACCGGGCTAAGCTAAAGCTAGTTTTCATCCAAGACTACATCCTTCTTGGCTGTCTTCTTCTGCCTACTATGCTTTTCTTGCTCTCCTTCTCCTAAGAGCATTCCCTTAATAAATCATTTTCAGAAGAATTGCAATCCTGGGCCCTGCTTCCAGGAATTCCGATTTAAGATACCATTTTCTACTATTAACTATACTGGAAAAATCTTTTCTCTACCCGTACCCCTCTGACCCAAACTTGATAGTATGCACATGAAAAGTTGCATAGATTGAGGTTTGCAATTAAAAAAAAAAAAGTCCTAAAATTTCTCCTCAATTTATTACTATGGCAAAGGCTCTCATTCATTTTCAGTTCTTAACTTTACTATAACTGATGACCATTATTGTATTCTTGTTATTCTCCAAACCTTCTTCTCTACTGATGTCAACTATCTTTTAAAACAATTCTGATCATGTTACTCCCCTGCTTTAAACATTTTGGTGACCTTCCACTGTTTCCTGGATGAAGCCTCAACTAATTAGCATAACATACAAGGCTTTGTTTATTGGCCTGCAATTTGGAACTGAATTCTAGAAGACTTTTCCCCTTACATACAGCCTGCACACCATGTGCTACAGCCAGACTCAACAACTTATTCCCTGAATAAGACATGCTCTGCTTTGAATCCACGCTATTCCTTCTGCCTGGGATTGCTCTTCCTCTATTTCGCTTGTAAATACCTGCTTATACTTTAAGACTCAGCTTATTTATCAACTTTTCTGTGAAACTCTTATTGACCAACCCAGCACTTCTTTCCAAACTCCAGGAAGAATTAATAACTCCCTTCTCTGTGCT
The DNA here is from genome assembly GCF_003676395.1 of Aethalodelphis obliquidens. Classification (NCBI taxonomy): domain Eukaryota; kingdom Metazoa; phylum Chordata; class Mammalia; order Artiodactyla; family Delphinidae; genus Aethalodelphis; species Aethalodelphis obliquidens. The sequence goes on along the minus strand of NW_020837957.1, from coordinate 18,054,052 downwards.
CTTCTACACCTGTGTTATGATGACTGTCATTTTTTTTTTTTGGTAATTGTTTATTAACATGTCTTTCTCTCTCACACAAATTTGAATTTTTCAAGGGTCCTGAGATTTGTTTTTGTATCCATAATAATTATCACATGGCTTAGCATAGTATTCTTAAAAAATGTGTATATATATATAAGTAAACATATATACACATTTTTAAAAAGAATACTATGCTAGGCCATGTGATAATTATTGTCATATGTATTTATATATATAATTGAGTGAAGAACTTGGCTTGTTCTTAGAGAGCTTCTCAGCCTGACATGTTGGCCTGTTCTATTCTAGTTCCTGCCTTCAATCCTTTTCCTCTTGTTGGAGACTTGGAAACGGAAGACAGTCTTTGGATAACTGTCTGCTCACCTAAATCAATTGACTGTCCACACCTTCATTCCATCATTGCATGAGTCTATATAACTTTACTTCCTATTCATCACACCAGTTCATGCTCCCTGTGATTTGTAACAAATAGAGGCAAAGAAATAAACGTCCGAGTGGCAATAGCAAGCCTGAAATTTAGCTAGGAGACCTAAATGCAAGCCTACATTCTGTCTCTCCTTGAAAGTGAAAGTAAGCCAGGGAGAACTGAGAGAGAACTGCTTTAAAAGTAGCCAGCTTGCACCTCCTTCATAACTACTCTGCATTGTAGTCACTCTGGAGGCCAGTTTAATTGGTCTCTGTTTCTGATTCATCTAGACATTCATATAAGCAGAAAGTAATGCTAAGTTTTCAGTTTTTCTAAAAAAAATATTTCTTTATATTTTTGAGAGGCTGGGTTGTGGATATAGCCTTAAGAATTTCAAATAAGTATACTTTAAAAAATCCCCACTATATTATTAGAACTTATATTAGATCTTGGAATAAATCTGAAGGTAAAAATGATAATAAAAGACTCTTCATTCTAGGAAACTCAGTGGTTAATGTGGCATAAAGCCTGGTTATGAGAATCTGACCTGATAATAGTCATTCTTTTCCTCCAGCCACATTCTCGGCCTCAGATCCTCCAGCACCCTCTAACTTCAAAGGAAACTCTGCATGAAGAGGGAGGGCATACAATAGAAGAACTTGTCCGATTATCCCCCTCTGTTTGGAAATGAGTAAAGATTATAGACATGTTTTCTTCCTTCTGTGCTTTGGATGTATAATGTCAATTACCTGAAGCAAAACCCCCTACCCAGGCTAATGCATAGATTTGGATTATACCAAAATTGCATAAAATTGGAAACAAGATATTAATAATAATCCATAATGGTGTGACATAATGGAATACATGTTTATTTTCATTGGCTTTAGCTGGTACCACAGAAAAAGTAAATTAGTTTAGCAATTTAAATTTTATATTTACTATACCCTGACCTTTCTTGCTCTTCCCTCACCACTTTATATTATGAATGAGGTAATTAAAAGGAGTCTACTTCTTCCCTGTTCTTCTATTGCACGTTTACCCCTTTAAATGTGTTTGTGTGTTTGTGAATGTGTATGTGAGTGTGCATTGTTTATTTTAACCAATGTTTGAAAATAAAGTTGGAATGCTAAAGGCCAAAGGAATGAATTAGTCTGACTTGGTAATTAAAAGAACATACATGAAGTATTAACCAGGAACCACTGTTAGACTTTTCATTCTCAACCCAAAATGAAAAGGCAAGCATAATAATCCCGCATCACCTCTGAAAATGATATCAGGAAATGTGTTCTCAGAGTCAGCTACTGGTCAAGACTTACATCAAGTTAAACAAAACAATGAAGGATCAGGGAATCTGGAAGGGCCAAAAGTTCAAACAGGAGACCTTTAGCCCTTCTGCCTGCAATGCATAATAATACCTCCTGTTTGTATGATAGGTGCTTACCATTCCCTGAAAGCAAAAGCATTTATGACTTACATGCTAAGGACTAAGTGCTCTGGTCCCACTCTTCCTGTTCAGGATTATTTTCTACAGAAGTTAATACAATTTGAACTACCAAGTGAAAATAACAACAACAAACAATAATCCCCAGTGGACCAATCTACTTAAAGCTGTGTCTTACCAAGCTTCCAGAGTATTTGGGACTGTCTAAACTACAAAAGAATTATGTCAACTATGGATGAATCTTAGCAAGGGTTGGCTTGCTCTTTTTTTCTTTTTTCTTTTGGCCGTGTTGTGCAGCTTATGGAATTTTAGTTCCCTGACCAGGGATTGAACCCAGGCCCACCGCAGTGAAAGTGCTGAGTCCTAACCACTGGATCTCCAGGGAATTCCCTGGCTTGCTGTTTAAATGTCTTTAATGAAGACTCCATTTCCCTTGTGAGAGTCTGTATTAGCCAACCAAAGCTGATAGCAATAACAATAGCTGGAGATTTGACTTCAAAAATGCTTTGGTTTGAGCTGTTTCTGCACACAAATATAGAAGATTGTAGATAAATAACATGAACGTAGTTTTGTTATTACTAAAAATAGTTTAGAAATATATAAAAATGTAAAAAAGATTTTTATGAATTGAATGATGTAGTAAGCCCCTAGCTTTAGTGGTTTGTCACTTTTTACCCAGCTTTTAGGCATGACTTACCACTGCCCCAACAAAACAAAGCAAGAAACTTGAACGCAAACCTTTCAGCCAGGTAACTCCACAGTTTATAAGTGGCAATGAATGACATTTCCTCAGGAAAATCTTGGAAATGACCAATGTTGCACATTTTATTAACCTATGTTTAACCTGAAGCCTAGAGACTAGCTCCCCTCTCTTCCTGTCTTCAAAATTTCTGTTACCAACTGTACTATGTTGAAGTTTACATGACAGGCCATTTCAACACTTTTGTTTAGTTAGATGGAAGTGCATCATTTTTAAAGAAGAGCTCTATTGCCAAAAAATATAAACAGCTCTAACTTTGATTAATATAAATATTTAAAAAACAGAACATTCCGTTACAACTTACAAAAACAGTTCTGATGTAGCTGACGGGAAAGAAAAAGTACTTTCATACATTAGACAAATCCAACAAAATGCAGCTGCAGAACAAAATTTTAAGTAAATATGAATTGTTTGTCTTTTCACAGGGCTACAGTATTTACTTAAATGGAGTTATTTTAGAACACTTTATGTTTCATTAGAAAAACAAAGTGGGTTTTTTTTCCGTTTTATTTCTAAAGTATTTAAATTTCAAAGTCCCCTAATTTAAAGACACCATTAAAATTATTCCTCCTGCTCAGTTTAGGGTTTGCTAATAAGCCACTGGACAAGAGATGTGCGAAATGAATAGATGAAGAAAAACGTTGACAGCAAAAGCGAGGCCTGAAGGGTGAAGTTAGTTTATTAGGCCCTGTTTGTCACGAACGGCCCTGCAGCACATATAAAAGCAAATCCCTCTACCTTAGAAGATTAATTCTGAAGGAGGCACTCTTGGGTCAAAGTATACATAAGCGTGTGCCTAATCTCAGAGAAATCAGGCTATTTTTTCACAGCAATTAAGCAGAGGTCTGGGGTTTCACCCACAGCGTATTTAAACACAGGATACAATTAAATCCCAAAGTATTAATATCTTTGCTCTGCAAAATTGCCCAGGAAATAGATTTTGTCCTCTTTCAAATGAAAAGCAAGGCAAATTAAGAGAATAACTTGATTCTTAGCTTAGTTGCTTGAAATGAGAGCGTCACATTTTCTTCCAGTTGCAAATGCCGTACGTACATAAAGACAGTTCTTACTTTACACTAGAGTAAGAGTTATACGCCTTCTGACTCCTTTAATCTAAATAAAGAATCTTAGAAGTTTGCATGAAAATGTATTGTTTTAAACTATAATTAAATTTATTTAGCTTATGTTAAAAATCAACTCCTTATAAAAATCAAAGAACTATTGTTTACCACAAATAAAATGTCACAACTGAGAAGCTTTGCAACATATGTAAAGAAGTTAATGTAAATCTTAAGCAAGTGTGTGCAGAGGGATTGCTTTCTGTAGAGATTTTTCTTGAAATTATTTTATTCATATAACCATCTCAAGTCAAAATCTAATCTTCTAGAGAAAATTACTGCTAGTTTAAAACACCGCTTCAAAAATGCTAAATATAAAAACAACAAACTAACTTTTATTTGTTGTGCATCAATTCCCTAAAGGCAAAATTTTCACACTAAAAATTATATTTAATAAACCACCACCTTTATTCAGATCTTCGGAGAAAACCTTTCTCTATTAAAAAAAAATCTGCCCATATTACAATTCTCTTTTGTTCACATATCAGATTAATATTCCATTTGACTGATAAACCAAATTCTTTTTGGCTTTTGGGGGGAAAAGCAGTGGAGGGAAGTTGGTCTTGGAATAAGAAAGGTTAGAAATAGTTTTTCACTTACATAGCTGAATCAATAGTTATTTCATTCCTATAAGTGTTTCTAGAAAGATAGTTTTGGTATATGATCCAGTGAGAAATCTTATAACCTATGACACGTGGGCATGTTCTTAGAAATGAATAAAACTGAAAGAATGAAGCAAAGTAGAATGAATCAGATGTGGGATGGTATGCATGTGTATACTAACGTATTTTCCTCCCTAAAGCTCGACTGTTGCTTTTAGGAGGAGCTGAATACTTAACCACACTATAAATGGTCTGGGCACTTTTTGATGTGTGCTGGGCTTATGTGAGAAGGCATGCAATCCGAATTTTATGAAGGATTGTTTTACTAGGACCAATGACTTTAATAGTACTTCTTGCTGACATCACTGGCAAATTGGTCTACTCTGTAACCTTTAAAAGTGCAGCATATCCCAAAATGAGTTACTTATTAAACAAATGTTCTTTTTTTGAGTGCAACTGACCTTTAAATGATTATTTCTCAGCAACTGCAACAAAGAGAATCTCACCTGTCACCTTTACACTTTTGATGCTACAGTGAGTAGATCCATAACCTTTTCACAACACTTAACATGCTGCACAACATGGAATTACAAACGCTAATGAATACTCTTTCTTTTAAGGGGAAGTCCTATTACTTTATTAAATTGTCGCAGTACACAGAAGCCATGGAAAAGTATAACAATAAATCATTATTTTGATCAATCTGCAACCATTTTAGAAAATATACCTCCAAAGTACCAGAGAGTAATTTACTGCTAAGGACAGTTTCTCCTGAAGTTTTCTCCCCTCAGCTTCCAAGGGGTGTATGTGTGTGTGTGTGTGGGGTGGGCATCACTTAAACAACTGTATTTGATTAGAAAAACATTGTCTTTAGGTTCAGGCACTTATACAATATTTGTAGGCAATTTGAATTAAACCTACATGCAACTAGCACGTTACCCCTTTTCACTAACTGGAAGGAAGGTTTTTGATACTCCAGAAGTATTGATGGAATATGTACATATATCCTGTCATGTTAGAGATTCTAAGATTCTGCTTTCCTCAGAAATAGACACATTTGTAAAGATGTAATGGGTATAATCAAGTCATAGTTTTCTTTAACTGAAGATGGTAATTATAAATTTATTCTTCAGGAATCAAATCAAATCTCCACAAATCTGCAAGAGCTAATGTTCTCTGGGATCTCTTTATTAGTGCAAGGAGATCCATGTTACAAGTCCCAATGACCTTTTCTTGAGCAGATAAACTATTTACACCTTAAGAGAGCTGCTGAATCTGATGAAGGTTTCATTAGTTAAATGTTTTTCCTTTTACAGAAAAGCAATATTCCAATTTTGAAAATGTTCAAGAAAAATTTCTTGATCTGAAGGATTCAAGCACTGGAGCAAGGTAGTATGTTCATAGTTACATATGTTTTACTGTAACAATAAGATACAGGTACTGCTCATGTTTGCGAATAAACTTTTTTCTTGCCAATTTGACCTTATTTGTAAAATACTGTTTTGGAAAAGTGTTGAACTCTTAATGTTGTAAAATATCAACTCTCCACAGAATAAAAAGGCATTTTTCACTTGTGTGTTCTCTCTTTCCTCTATTCCCACATCTCTTATAAAGTGAACATATTAGAATGAATTACAGAGAAATCTGAGAAATTTTCCCTAAACAATGAAAAATAACTGTTTCGAAATAATGTTCACTTACTGTTTTCTTTTCGGCTCTGACTTGGTAATATTTTGTAAAGCATGAGAGGCAGCCACAAGCCTTCACCAGAGAAATCAAAATTAATGTCCTTTGGAAATATTGGACTCTAAAAGAAAAGAATAGCAGAGATATGACTGATTTGGCTTCCTTTAGTTTAATTTACACAAAGGTAAATCAGCTATTTTATTGGCATGTAATCACAAAGAAAAATACACAGACTTAAGACTAAACTGACCCATTGTCAAGACTTCCAGGGTCTTATTCATTAATTATGGTGGCTGCCCACAAACAACAGAAGAAAATCAACAATGCTAGATAAAATAATTACCAAGGGCTTCTATGTCTGTAAACTATTTAAATTCTTGAAATTGAATATTTATGATGAGTGATGCTCCTTTAATGTATACCATATTTCTGCCCGTTCTCATCTCTGACCGCATTCAAAAACCCCAGATGCTCCTGTCCTTTTTTCACACCCACCTTTCACTTGGCTTCATCACAACCCTCTCTGCTGACATAGTGCCTATTAGAAAACTGAACACCTAGTGTCACTTGCAGTTTCTCAAGTGCCCGCTCATCTTGTGATACCCATTTCCGTTCTTAACAATAGTTCAGTTTCAATATCCTTTCTGCCCTTTCACAGGCAGCCCCCATGAAACAGTTGTGAAGTTTACTTTGCACTTATCAATACAATGTAAACCAGCATGGGCTTACCTCCTTGGGGTTAGTGAACCCACGTTGTCTGTGAGCACAGACAACACTTTGGCCACAGATGTGACTGGTTAACTGTACAAGCAAGGAGGATAAATCCACATAACAATACTTCATTCACCAAAGAAATCTGCAGTGGATTACAGCTTCTCTATGGTTAAGTCTGGTCTTAATTTACTGCTTTTATTCAGTTTTCAACCACAAACGAGCCCCTTATGAGGCATTCACTATGCAGAATTGACAACTCTTTTTATCTACTTGAAAAATATTTTTGGATAATAATTTATGGTTACAAAATATTTTAAGCAGTTTGAATGGTTATATTATATTCTTTCAATGCTTAATGATGCAGTATCCCCTGTAAAAATGGAATGCCAGGCAATTTGGTAATTTTACATACAGTATTTATAACAACAGAACAATTTGGCCATATAGAAACACAAATTACAAAAAAAAAAACCTCTATATTTCATAGGAATTTTTTAAAAGACATTTTTTTAAAGCTCTTAAATTGTATCGTAGGAGAAAATCAGAGTTCAGAACAGCATCTAAAGGCCACATATAAATGGGTGAAAACATAACTTTGGCAAGCACTATATTTTATTTATGGACTATTATGTTTAAAATATCATATTTTGAACACCCTTCAGAAAGAAAAAAGCTGCAGCTCTCTCTGAGGACACAAGGGTGAGTTCATATGCTATTTATATTTCATATATGAAACCAAAATGTATGGGTACGTTTTTATTTTTTACCATTAAACGTATTGTCTTAATGTATATTCTGAATTAATGTCATCTTTTAAAAAAATCCATCTGAAGGTGCTCATTATTATTGGACATAGAGTCTTTTCAAAAACTGATTGCTAGTAACTGGAAGTACTCTGAAAACCCCAAGTAGGCTGAAAAACATCATATACCTTTAATAAGTGGCAAGTGCCTCTATCAGTTTGTCATTTAAATGCTCATCTTCTACTATTGCCAACCAGCGACCCTATAACTGGAAATGGGACCCATGTAAATGGAATGCATTTCATAAATGAAGACAATGGAAGCAGTGTGGCTGATGTTCTCTGAGATGATAGAGCTCCTTTTGCGTTGCTTTAGATTAATTTAAACCTTCGGTACACAAAGCTTTATAACTTTCCTCTTGGCAGAACTTGAGCACTTTTAGACTCATTGATCCTAAGGGATTCTTCCCATTGCAGGATGAACTCCCTGAAGATAAACAAAGAAAACATTCAGCTGAGGTATTTGCCGTGTTTTCCTCATTAGTGGCTACACTATCTTGAGCAGGGAATGAGTGCTTAGGGAAAAGCAGCTATGGCATTAAGAAGAAAGGACATTGTTTTTACAAGGAGGAACACTTTATGGTTTTCTAAAACATCTCTCCTCAAGTGCCATATGTAAATCATATTTTTAGAAAACCCAAATTATGTGTGCCGCTTCAGGGGGAAAAACTACATAAACGTGTGATAGAAAAATAATGAACTGTATCACTTTGGTTAATTAAGCAATTATTGCTTCTTTATAGACTCAAACGCTGTTTGGTTTTCATCACAAAAACAGGTGGGGTTTGCTTTTTTGTTTATTGTTGTTGTTGGTTTGTAATTTTGCTTAAAAGAATTCTTTATGTTATCATTCTTGTTATTTTAGAACTTGCTATGTTCTGCCTCTAATCTGATAGCTAGGTTTCATTACCTTCCTAGATGTTCTAATGAAGGTGTAAAAGAAAAGGTTAGAAAGGTGATAAATTAGACAACACAAGCATCAGATTCAAATGCCACTTAACATAATTCCCAAATCATTTATATTAGAATAGTTTCATTAACATTACTACAGCTACTTTCTGTTGTTTATTGCAAACATATTAACATATAGATAAGAGCAACTTCTGTAATAGAATGTGTAAGTTTGGAATTATGACAACAGCAGTGAACTAGCCTTGTTAGCACAGGCAAAAGTGGTTTCTCATCACCAGCTGTGGGTCAAGGAGCACAAGATTCCTAGGAAAATTTGGTGCATTCTTTCCAATCCACTTGGCACGTAGATGCCTAATGATCCTACATCATGTACATTACACCTTGTGTGCCCAGATGCTCGTGTTGCTTCTCCTTCCTCTTCCTGCCAAGCATTATATGTGAAGTTAGAGTGGGAGAGTCATTTAACAATGAATTTCCCCATGGTATAACCATTACAAAGCTATCCATGCTAAATAACTTGTTTTTTAAGTCACTGTGCAATTTCAAGGTTTTAATGGTCCTTCCTTAAAATATAATACCCTGTGTCATTTATTTCCTGAAGTGAAAGCTGGTGCCAGCCTTTGGAATTCATGTGAAACAAGTGATTCAATATGTTTTGAAGAGAGAAAGAAAACTTGATAAGCAATTAATCTACCCTGAATGCTTTCCTAATGGTTTGTGCCTTTTCTTACTGATTTTTTTTTAATCCGGATTTATTCAAAAGAAAATCAAAGAAAACATACATTCAAATCTTTCTATAGTGCATTTGTTAGAGAAACCTACACACAGTGAGGCAGGAAAGATTGAACACCTAAATAATTTAAAAATAATTTAAAAATAAAGGTGTTTTTGGTTGAATAGTAGCAACTTGGATTTTTTTCCCCTGTGCTTTGAAACTATGTGAGAAGGGAAAGATTTGAAACAGGAAACTGGGTGAATGAGCATAGAGAACAGGCTATTTTCCTAACAGGATAATCTTGCAAGTGACAACTGGCTGGGGAAGTGAAGTTGTCTTAGTCTGACTGATGATTCCCAGAGGCCCAGGCTTAAGAGTTAACGCAGGCCAGAGACATCACTGAGACTCAAGACTCAGCCAGTGTATCCCCAGGGAGCCCGGCGAGAACATAGAGAAGACTTGCCAATAAAGTTATATTGTATGAGAGACACTGTATGGGCGAAGGAGACCCTTATTAGAGGACCACGTGGAACATCCAGGTTGAAGACCTGGGAGTCCAAGAGTAGAAGACACTGCATTTCAGTGGTTAGTGGCGCCAAGAGAACTAGAGCCTGGCACGAATTTATGCAGGGCGCTAATAGCTACAGATGAAAACATCATGACTTTTCCAACTCAACAGAGGTTATGTGTCTCTCCCTTGGTAGAGGGGTGCAGAACAGAAATTGCAAATCGGAAGATATAGAAATCAATGAAAAGTTGGACTTACAAGAGTAGAATTAACAGGGCCAATAAAAAAGGCAGAGAGCTTTCTCTTGAGTAAATGCCAAGTGAGTCTTAGGAGCTTTTGCATGCTAGGATACTTCAAGAGACATTCCTTGTCGGGAAATGATAACCATGGCAGAAAGGAAAAGTATGGGATCCAACAAGATGATGTGTATGTCCAAGACTGGGACTGAGACTGAGATCACGCCTTCCTATTTCTTAGTGAGGAGGTTAAAGTACTTTATAGTATCATACTTATTACAAAGGAATGATAATTGCATATGTATACATATACTTATATGTATATACCTCAATTAATTCCTTGGTAGAACATATATTGCCTTCACCCAAATCGTTAGGAACAAAAACTCTAGTTGCCAAAGTCCCAAGGTGTACAACACTGTCAGGTGCCAAGTAGAAACACTTGAAATGTGGGTGTGTCAAACTGAGCATTCCATCCTATTTTTGGCACCCGGCAAAGAATGGCCTCAACTGAATCTGCTGTACATCTGTAACCCGGATGAGTACTACATGCCTGTCATCTGAATGGGGTTAGTCTCTGATTGGCGTATTGCCAAGTAACCCAATTTTAGAATAGCACAAATTTTAATTATATGTTTCATTTAACTGACACCTGTCCTTGGAGGCTGTCATTAAAATGTTACAAGCTATAATGTGGGAACTATTATTACCTATGATCTACAGACAGGCAAAAATAAATAAGAGAAAGAGAGAAAGAAAGGCTGAGAGCTTTAGAACAACGATAGATTTGGAAGACTAGAGATTACACTGGCGAAAGAGAGGGCTGTATCGCTTACCTAGAAAATTTGTAGAAAATGAAAACCCGTATCACTGAATTTCTAGGGTGTTAAGTATGATTTTACTAAATATCCACCTCACCCATCATTTCATGTTGTGGGTATAGTATACCACTCTTTTCCTGAGTAAAGTGGGAAAAATGCCTTCTAAGTAAAACGCTTGACCTTGAAAAGGCACTAGTTTTAAAAATAAATTCTTTCGGGACTTCCCTGGTGGCACAGTGGTTAAGAATCCGCCTGCTAATGCAGGGAACACGGGTTCAAGCCCTCGTCCGGGAAGATCCCACATGCCGCGGAGCAACCAAGCCCACGCGCCACAACTACTGAGCCTGCACTCAGCTACTGAAGCCCATGCGCCTAGAGCCTGTGCTCTGCAACAAGAGAAAGCCCGTGCACAACAGTTAACACCCAATGCAGCCAAAAATATAAATAAATCTAAAAAAATAAATTCTTTCAATTTAAAAATCTCATACTGGAGGAGCTTCAAGATGGCGGAAGAGTAAGACGAGGAGATCACCTTCCTCCCCCCAAATACATGAGATATACAACTACATGTGGAACAACTCCTACAGAACACCTACTGAACGCTGGCAAAAGACCTCAGACCTCCCAAAAGGCAAGAAAATCCCCACGTACCTGGGTAGGGCAAAAGAAAAATGAAAAAACAGAGACAAAAGAATAGGGACGGGAGCTGCACCAGTGGGAAGGAGCTGTGAAGGAGGAAAGGATTCCACACACTAGGAAGCCCCTTCGCGGGCGGAGACTGCGGGTGGCGGAGGCGGGAAGCTTCGAGCTATGGAGGAGAGCGCAGCCACAGGGGTGCGGAGGGCAAAGCGGAGAGATTCCCGCAAAGAGGATCGGTGCCGACCGGCACTCACCAGGCCGAGAGGCTTGTCTGCTCACCCTCCGGGACAGGTGGGGGCTGGGAGCTGAGGCTCGGGCTTAGGTCGGATCCCAGGGAGAGGACTGGGGTTGGCGGCGCGAACATAGCCTGAAGGTGTTAGTGCGCCACGGCTAGCCGGGAGGGAGTCTGGGAGAAAGTCTGGAGCTGCTGAAGACACAAGAGACTTTTTCTTGCCTCTTTATTTCCTGGTGTGGGATTCAGAGCGCCATTTAAAGGAGCTCCAGGGATGGGCGTGAGCCGCGGCTATCAGCGCGGACCCCAGAGATGGGCATGAGACGCTAAGGCTGCCGCTGCCACCACCAAGAAGCCTGTGTGTGAGCACAGGTCACTCTCCACACCTCCCTTCCCGGGAGCCTGTGCAGCCCGCCACGGTCCTGTCATCCAGGGACAACTTACCCGGGAGAACAAATGGCGCGTCTCAGGCTGGTGCAATGTCACGCCGGCCTCTGCCGCCTCAGGCCCGCCCCACGCTCCGTGCCCCTCCCTCCCCGCCCCCGGCCTGAGTGAGCCAGAGTCCCCGAAGCAGCTGCTCCTTTAACCCCGTCCTGTCTGAGGGAAGAACACACGCCCTCCGGCGACCTACACGCAGAGGCGGAGCCAAATCCAAAGCTGAACCCCGGGAGCCGTGCGAACAAAGAAGAGAAAGGGAAATCTCTCCCAGCAGCCTCAGGAGCAGCGGATTAAAGCTCCACAATCAACTTGATGTACCCTGCATCTGAGGAATACCTGAATAGACAACGAATCATCCCAAATTGAGGAGGTGGACTTTGGGAGCAATGATATATATATATATATATTTTTTTTTTTTTTTCCCTTTTTCTCTTTTTGTGAGTGTGTGTGTGTATGCTTCTGTGTGTGATTTTGTCTGTATAGCTTTGCTTTTACCATATCCTAGGGTTCTGTGTGTCCGTTTTTTGGGGGTTTTTTTAGTATAGTTTTTAGCACTTGTTATCATTGGTGGATTTGTGTTTTTGGTTTGGTTGCTCTCTTCTTTCTTTCTTTTTTTTATTACTTAAAAAATGTTTCATAATTAATTTTAATAACTATTTAATTTACTTTAATTTAATTTTATCTTCTTCTTTCTTTCCTTCTATTTTTTCTCTCTTGTATTCTGAGCTGTGTGGATGACAGGCTCTTGGTGCTCCAGCCAGGCATCAGGGCTGTGCCACTGAGGTGGGAGAGCCAACTTCAGGACACTGGTCCACAAGAGACCTCCCAGCTCCACGTAATACCAAACGGCAAAAATCTCCCAGAGAGGGCTTCCCTGGTGGCGCAGTGGTTGAGAGTCCGCCTGCTGATGCACGGGACATGGGTTTGTGCCCCGATCCGGGAACATCCCACATGCCGTGGAGCAGCTGGGCCCATGAGGCATGGCCACTGGGCCTGCGCATACGGAGCCTGTGCTCTGCAACAGGAGACGCCACAACAGTGAGAGGCCCGCGTACCGCAAAAAAAAAAAAAAAAAAAAAAAAAATCTCCCAGAGATCTCCATCTCAACACAAAGACCCAGCTCCACTCAACGACCAGCAAGCTACAGTGCTGGACACCCTATGCCAAACAACTAGCAAGACAGGAACACAACCCCATGCATTAGCAAAGAGGCTGCCTAAAATCATAATAGGGCCACAAACACCCCAAAACACACCACCAGACGTGGACCTTCCCTCCAGAAAGACAAGATCCAGCCTCATCCACCAGAACACAGGCACTGGTCCCCTCCACCAGGAAGCCTACACAACCCACTGAACCAACCTTAGCCACTGGGGACAGACACCAAAAACAACAGGAACTGCGAACCTGCAGCCTGTGAAAAGGAGACCCCAAACACAGTAAGTTAAGCAAACTGAGAAGACAGAGAAACACACAGCAGATGAAGGAGAAAGGCAAAAACCCACCAGACCTAACAAATGAAGAGGAAATAGGCAGTCTTCCTGGAAAAGAATTCAGAATAATTATAGTAAAGATGATTCACAATCTTGGAAATAGAATGGAGAAAATACAAAAAACATGTAACAAGGACCTAGAAGAACTAAAGAGCACACAAACAGTGATGAACAACACAATAAATGAAATTAAAAATTCTCTAGAAGGGATCAATAGCAGAATAACTGAGGCAGAAGAACGGATAAGTGACCTGTAAGATAAAATAGTGGAAATAACTACCACAGAGCAGAATAAAGATAAAAGAATGAAAAGAATAGAGGACAGTCTCAGAGACATCTGGGACAACATTAAATGCACCAACATTCGAATTATAGGGGTCTCAGAAGAAGAAGAGGAAAAGAAAGGGACTGAGAAAATATTTGAAGAGATTATAGTTGAAAACTTCCCTAATATGGGAAAGGAAATAGATAATCAAGTCCAGGAAGCACAGAGAGTCCCATACAGGATAAATCCAAGGAGAAACACACCAAGACACATATTAGTCAAAATATCAAAAATGAAATACAAAGAAAAAATATTAAAAGCAGCAAGGGAAAAACAACAAATAACACACAAGGGAATCCCCATAAGGTCAAAAGCTGATCTTTCAGCAGAAACTCTGCAAGCCAGAAGGAGTGGCAGGACATATTTAACGTGATGAAGGAGAAAAACATACAACCAAGATTACTCTACCCAACAAGGATCTCATTCAGCTTTGATGGAGAAATTAAAGCCTTTACAGACAAGAAAAGCTAAGAGAATTCAGCACCACCAAACCAGCTTTACAACAAGTGCTAAAGGAACTTCTCTAGGCAGGAAACACAAGAGGAGGAAAAGACCTACAATAACAAACCCAAAACAATTTAAAAAATGGTAATGGAAACATACATATCGATAATTACCTTAAATGTAAATGGATTAAATACTCCAACCAAAACACATTGACTGACTGAATGGATACAAAAACAAGACCCATATATATGCTGTCTACAAGAGACCCATTTCAGACCTAGGGACACATACAGACTGAAAGTGAGGGGATGGAAAAAGATATTCCATGCAAATGGAAATCAAAAGAATGCTGGAGTAGCAATTCTCATATCAGACAAAATAGACTTTAAAAGAAATACTATTACAAGAGATAAAGAAGGACACTACAAAATGATCAAGGGATCGATCCAAGAAGAAGATATAACAATTGTAAATATTTATGCACCCAACATAGGAGCACCTCAATACATAAGGCAAATACTAACAGCGATAAAAGGGGAAATCAACAGTAACACAATTATAGTAGGGGACTATAACACTCCACTTTCACCAATGGACAGATCATCCAAAATGATAATAAATAAGGGAACACAAGCTTTAAATGATACATTAAACAAGATGGACTTAATTGATATTTTTAGGACATTCCATCCAAAAACAACAGAATAAACATTCTTCTCAAGTGCTCCTGGAACATTCTCCAGGATAGATCATATCTTGGGTCACAAATCAAGCCTTGGTAAATTTAAGAAAATTGAAATTGTATCAAGTATCTTTTCCAACCACAATGCTATGAGACTAGATATCAATTACAGGAAAAAATCTGTAAAAAATACAAACACATGGAGGCTAAACAACACACTACTTAATAACCAAGAGATAACTGAGGAAACCAAAGAGGAAATCAAAAAATACCTAGAAGCAAATGACAATGAAAACACGATGACCCAAAACCTATGGGATGCAGCAAAAGCAGTTCTAAGAGGGAAGTTTATAGCAAAAAATTCTACCTTAAGAAACAAGAAACATCTCAAGTAAACAACCTAACCTTACACCTAAAGCAATTAGAGAAAGAAGAAAAAAAAAAAGTTAGCAGAAGGAAAGATATCATAAAGATCAGGTCAGAAATAAATGAAAAAAAATGAAGGAAATGATAGCAAAGATCAATAAAACTAAAAGCTGCTTCTTTGAGAAGATAAACAAAATTGATAAACCATTAGCCAGACTCATCAAGAAAAAAAGGGAGAAGACTCAAATCAATAGAATTAGAAACGAAAAAGGAGAAGTAACAACTGACACTGGAGAAATACAAAGGATCATGAGATATTACTATAAGCAACTCTATGCCAATAAAATGGACAACCTGGAAGAAATGGACAAATTCTTAGAAATGCACAACCTTCTGAGACTGAACCAGGAAGAAAAAGATAATATGAACAGACCAATCACAAGCACTGAAATTGAAACTGTGATTAAAAATCTTCCAACAAACAAAAGCCCAGGACCAGGTGGCTTCACAGGCGATTTCTATCAAACATTCAGAGAAGAGTTAACACCTATCCTTCTCAAACTGTTCTAAAATATAGCAGAGGGAGGAACACTCCCAAACTCATTCTACAAAGCCACCATCACCCTGATACCAAAACCAGACAAGGATGTCACAAAGAAAGAAAACTATAGGCCAATATCACTGATGAACATACATGCAAACATCCTCAACAAAATACTAGCAAACAGAATCCAACAGCACATTAAAAGGATCATACACCATGATCAAGTGGGGTTTATCCCAGGAATGAAATGATTCTTCAATATACGCAAATCAATCAATGTGATACACCATATTAACCAACTGAAGGAGAAAACGCATATAATCATCTCAATAGATGCAGAGAAAGCTTTTGACAAAATTCAACACCCATTTATGATAAAAACCCTGCAGAAAGTAGGCATAGAGGGAACTTTCCTAAACATAATAAAGGCCATATATGACAAACCCACAGCCAACATTGTCCTCAATGGTGAAAAACTGAAAGCATTTCCACTAAGATCAGGAACAAGAAAAGGTTTCCCACTCTCACCACTATTATTCAACATAGTTTTGGAAGTTTTAGCCGCAGCAGTCAGAGAATAAAAAGAAATAAAAGGAATCCAAATCAGAACGGAAGAAGTAAAGCTGTCACTGTTTGCACAGGACATGATACAATTTAGAGAATCCTAAAGAAGCTACTAGAAAACTACTAGAGCTAATCAATGAATTAGGTAAAGTAGCAGGATACAAAATTAATGCACAGAAATCTCTTGCATTCCTGTACACTAATGATGAAAAATCTGAAAGAGAAATTAAGAAAATTCCCATTTACCATTGCAACAAAAAGAATAAAATACCTAGGAATAAACCTACCTAAGGAGACAAAAGACCTGCATGCAGAAAATTATAAGACACTGATGAAAGAAATTAAAGATGATACAAATAGATGGAGAGATATACCATGTTCTTAGATTGGAAGAATCAACATTGTGAAAGTGACTGTACTACCCAAAGCAATCTACAGGCTCAATGCAATCCCTATCAAACTACCACTGGCATTTTTCACAGAACTAGAACAAAAAAATTCACAATTTGTATGGAAACACAAAAGACCCCGAATAGCCAAAGCAATCTTGAAAACGAAAAACGGAGCTGCAGGAATCAGGCTCCCTGACTTCAGACTATACTACAAAGCTACAGTAATCAAGATAGTATGGTACTGGCACAAAAATAGAAATATAGATCAATGGAACAGGATAGAAAGCCCAGAGATAAACCCATGCACATATAGTCACCTTATCTTTGATAAAGGAGGCAAGAATATACAGTGGAGAAAAGAAAGCCTCTTCAGTAAGTGGGGCTGAGAAAACTGGACAGCTACATGTGAAAGAATAAAATTAGAACACTTCCTAACACCATACACAAAAATAAGCTCAAAATGGATTAAAGACCTAATTGTAAGGCCAGAACTATCAAACTCTTAGAGGAAAACATAGGCAGGACACTCTGTGAGATAAATCACAGCAAGATCCTTTTTGACCCACCTCCTAGAGAAATGGAAATAAAAATAAACAAATGGGACCTAATGAAACTTCAAAGCTTTTGCATAGCAAAGGAAACCATAAACAAGACAAAAAGAAAACCTTCAGAATGGGAGAAAATATTTGCAAACGAATCAATGGACAGAGGATTAATCTCCAAAATATATAAACAGCTTATGCAGCTCAATATTAAAAAAAAAACAAACCACCCAATCCAAAAATGGGTGGAAGACCTAAATAGACATTTCTCCAAGGAAGATATACAGATTGCCAACAAACACATGAAAGGATGCTCAACATCACTAATCATTAGAGAAATGCATATCAAAACCACAGTGAGGTATCACCACACACTGGTCAGAATGACCATCATCAGAAGTCTACAAACAATAAATGCTGGAGAGGGTATGGAGAAAAGGGAACCTTCTTACACTGTTGGTGGGAATGTAGACTGATACAGCCACTATGGAGAACAGTATGGAGGTTCCTTAAAAAACTACAAATAGAACTACCATACAACCACCCAGCAATCCCACTACTGGGCATATACCCTGAGAAAACAATAATTCAGAAAGAGTCATGTACCAAAATATTCATTGTAGCTCTATTTACAATAGCCAGGACATGGAAGCAATCTAAGTGTCCATCAACTGATGAATGGATAAAGAAGATTTGGCACATATATATAATGGAATATTACTCAGCCATAAAAAGGAACAAAACTGAGTTATTTGTAGTGAGGTTGGATGGACCTAGAGACTGTCATACAGAGTGAAGTAAGTCAGAAAGAGAAAAACAAATACCGTATGCTAACACATATATATGGAATCTAAGGGGGAAAAAATGGTCATGAAGAACCTAGGGGCAAGACGGGAATAAAGACACAGACCTACTAGAGAATGGTCTTAAGGATATGGGGAGGTGGAAGGGTAAGCTGGGACAAAGTAAGAGAGTGGCATGGACAAATATACACTACCAAATGTAAACCAGACAGCTAGTGGGAAGCAGCCACATAGCACAGGGAGATCAGCTTGGTGCTTTGTAACCACCTAGAGGGGTGGGATAGGGAGGGTGGGAGGGAGAAGCAAGAGGGAGGGTATATGGGGATATAAGTATATGTATAACTGATTCACTTTGTTATAAAGCAGAAACTAACACACCATTGTAAAGCAATTATACTCCAATAAATATGTTTAAAAAAATAAAAATAAAATAAAAATTCACACTATTTTAATAAAAATAAAATAAAAGTAAAATTTCACACTATTTGTCTTCTACATTTAGTCTGCCCAAGAGGAAAAGTGTGATGAGGTTAGGGGTTCAGGTATAGATGAAGCAGGATAGATAATGGGTTGATCATCATTGAATTTGGATAGTGGGTACATGGGGGTTTCTTATACTATTGTTTATTTTAGTGTAAATTCAGAATTTTCCATAACAAGAAGTTAAAAGAAATTCAATTTAGAGAAGTATTTAGATACTTGTACAAATTTATTTGGGCAAGTTAATTCGTTTTATACTGCACAATTGGGCCATAAACAGGAGAATGGAACATCTTACATTAATCACATTATATTACTATACTTATGTGAATAATCCCACTGTAACTATACCAAGTTCTCCTAAAAATGGAAAACCGAAAAATCTGTATATATTTTTCTAGTCTCTGCCTTCACAAGCAGTGTTTTTTTTTTTTTTTTTTTTCGGTACGCGGGCCTCTCACTGTTGTGGCCTCTCCCGTTGCGGAGCACAGGCTCCAGACGCGCAGGCTCAGCGGCCATGGCTCACGGGCCCAGCCGCTCCGTGGCATGTGGGATCTTCCCGGACTGGGGTACGAACCCGCGTCCCCTGCATTGGCAGGCGGACTCTCAACCACTGCGCCACCAGGGAAGCCCCCACAAGCAGTGTTTTTATAACAGCCCCAGCTTTCTATACTGAATGCCAAATATGCTTTCCGTTTAGATCAAATTTAGATTTAACTAAAATAATTAGCCCTCCATTCTAATTCTAATGGAAACGTAAGACTCTTCACTATTCGGTGATAGTAGCACTATTAGATACTGCTGCTAACAGTGATTTATATGAAATAATTAGAAGACTTTCTGTTGTAGATACATGCAGAATTTGTCCTAAACCAAAGCCAAAACAATAAAAACTACTGCCTTTTAACCTTTCCTTGAATTTAAATTAAAAATGTGTACTGGAACTGCACATTAATAAAGCCTGTTAAGCTTGGAAGAATATTTTACATTCATCTATAGTTCATCAGACAGGTTCATGACCTCGGTAGAATTGCTCTAGCTCCTGCAGTTCTTAAGCCGGCAAGGGGGAGGACACAAAATATTATTTTATGATTAGAAAATTTTACTAGAATTGACAGAAACAAGGAAACACTCTGATATTGAGTATAGGCTCTGAAATTAGCACATATAAAACTAAAGATATTGAATGAATTGACTTTTATTCCTCTAGGTACCTTAAAAAGAAGTAACTAAGGAGAGCTAAATATAACACGGTGGTTTTAACTTTAATGTAGGGAATTTAAGGGTCAGCCTCTACTTTGTGTCTGGAGGTACACACAAAGGGGGACCACATCCTTGTTTCATAATTTTCTGAGTTATATAGTAATGAAAAAAAGTATATAATGACTTTCATTTAAAATATATTTTTTTCTCACGAAATTCTGTTTTGGAAGTATCCTAGTGATCATATTTTTATCCAACCTTTCCCCAAATTTCCTGTTGAATGACACTGTATGAGAGTCATTAGCATTCAGGGTATTGCTGCTAGCCGAGGTCCCACTAAAGTGGTAAAGCAAGTTCAGTTGCATCTCCATCACTCGGTCTGAGAAAATTCCATCCGCAGAGCTGATTCATGCTACTCCTTTGGATCTGCTACTGGCAGCACAATAAGGGATGCATGAAATAAGCACTCAGCAGCTGAATGCCCTTAAAGACCACTTGGGAACTTTATTTGGTGCCAAATAAAGTGACCTGCCAATGTCAGCTGTGGGAAGCATATTGTATTGGGCTCTGCAGTCTGTCCTGGTTGTCTATTCATTTCTGAGGAAATTTTCAGGTATTGAATTTTAATCCATGATGCCCAATTATAATTTGGGACCCTTTTACATTACAGACTGGGCTTCACCCCATTTGGCAATTAAGTCAGAGCTGCCTAATACATGATTTTAATTTCCAGAAAGCAGGTGCTTCCTTTGGTAAGTCACCAATCTCTGATTTTCCTTCCTTCTTTTGCTTAAACCATTTTCATTTTTATTTTCATACCTCTCCCTCCCCCCATCCCGCTTCTACAAGTATTCACTGCATGTTAGATGATTTTCCTACTTAAGCCTGTATAAGGTTTCTTTTAAAAGTGCTTATAGGGCTTCCCTGGTGGCACAGTGGTTGAGGGTCCGCCTGCCGATGCAGGAGACACGGGTTTGTGTCCCGGTCCGGGATAGCACTTTTTTTTTTTTGCGGTACGCGGGCCTCTCACTGTTGTGGCCTCTCCCGTTGCGGAGCACAGCCTCCGGACGCAGAGGCTCAGCGGCCATGGCTCACGGGCCCAGCCGCTCCGCGGCATGTGGGATCTTCCCGGACCGGGGCACGAACCTGTGTCCCCTGCATCGGCAGGTGGACTCTCAACCACTGTGCCACCAGGGAAGCCCTACATTGCTTTTTAAAGTAATCTGAATAAAGGCTTGTTTACATTATGTAACACTTGCAATTATGAAGGGAGACTCCCCAGAAATAATTATTGTCTGTATTAACTTTGTCTCCTATTTTCATCAATTCAATGGAAGACTTCTCTAACAATGAAAAAATATATATTGTTGTTTGAATTTCTTTAAGGCTATGTGTCTTCTCCAAACAGTACTTTGTTTTTTAAAATAAGTATTTGAGAGGGCACATTTGAAAAGCTCAAATACAAGGTGCCTGATTTGGAGACGAATATTGTATAAGTCAAATCCTACCTAAAAAGAAGTTCCCTTCCGTACACATGCACTAAGATGATGAGGTTTTATCTTCGAAAACTACTTTGTGCAAGACTGAGCCATTACCAGATGAGCCAGTAGGAAGAGACTGGGAAAGGAAATGTCAGTCTGTGCTGATGATGACAGCTTCTTTATCACTTCCATCACTGTGGATGAGCTGTCTACTTCACTTTTGCCATTCCCACACATGAATTATATAAAATACTGTTGAAATACTGTTGTTATGATGGTCACAAGTATGGTTAAATTTAAACCTTTGGTCATAGACAGACCTAAGTCACTGGAAAGGGAAGTGTTGGAGGGATGGAAAGAAAAAGGGGTGCTTAAGTTGGGGACCCAATTGAGCGCTACCATCAATTGGCTTAATCCCTTCAGCCTTTTGCTGCTCTCTGACCACAGATGACTCTTACCTAGCTGGACTCCCTGGAATACTGCTGCATAATCAGCTGAGAATTAACAAAACGTGGTAGTCTTTAATGGGACCATGAGCAAATGTTTATTTTAAAAAGAGCAAAGCAACCAAATTCTGGATTTGAAAGATGCAAAATTGGAGAGCTTTGCAAAAACACTGTTGCCTAAGAAAAATTATTTAATATTTCACTTAAAGCATTAGCTCTCCTATAATATAATTCATATGATTTGATTAAAAAGTGTAAAATTGTATGTGGTAGTGTTTCCCAAAATATGTTCCAAGAAACATCCATGTCCTGTTTCCTTAAAAAAAGCATACCCTCATCAAATACATTTCAAGACACTAAATCATATTTGCCCTCTGGGTGAGTTGCAATGCTTATTACTATATTATAGGCACTGAGAAGTCCTGCAATGAAAAAAAAAAAGCTGTTTATGTTGAACCTAGCATTTTACAAAAAATTTGGCTATGAAATTTTTCCCTTTAAAACACTATTAATAATTTTCATTTTCTGCAACACAGTTATAAAGCAGTGTATTCCAGTATTAGAATTTGTGATTTTGCTGTTGTTGCTTTTGTTTTGAAAAGTAGAAATAGCTGAAATGTACAGTAGGTATTGTCTTTGGGACCAGAATATTAAAGTTTACTACAACTGATTAATGTGCAGTTTATTAAGTTGGATATGAACCTTATACCTTATGACACTGTTCATTTTTACCATGCCTGTTTATTTTTTTTTTGTATTCCCCATCAGCCTCTAAGCAGATTAAGGGCAGGATCCATGCTTTGTTTTTCATTGTACCTCTGAGAGCTTCCATAGTGCATGGCACATTGTAAGCACTCAATAAATATTTGTTTGAATGAATGAATGAACACTTTAGTAGATATCTTTTTAAGATATAGATATAGCCACATTATAACGTGGGTTTCAAAAAAACAACTTTTGACCTCAAAGTAAAAATAACAGGAATGAAGGTAAGAAAGACTAAATTGAACTGGTCTTTAATACCTTTGTCAGAGGCCAATAAATTCCTCATCGATTACTCTGTTGTCTGATGTGTCATTGCTCTTGTTTTCTGCTCTATTTAAAGTCAATGTTCATTCTATTCTATAATTTTCCAATTTGTTTTTAAGTCTTTGTATCTTCAATTATCTTCCAGTAGATATTTCTTACATGTCCTTTACTTTTTGTAGAATGACTTCTTAAAAGCAAAACTAACAGTGAACTTCATATATCACAATATGTTCTGACAAACTTATTGAAGAGACAAGAAAAGGCAGTGAAGGCCTAGGGGTAAGAAGAGTATGATACAGAAGAGGTAAGATGTTTAATTCATTCAACAAATATTTATTGAGAACGTATTCTATGCTGGCCTAAGTACATAAAGTCTAGATAATTCAAGGTCAGCTGAAAATATGAAATATTCATCAGACAGATATCAACAGAATTAAGAATTCTCAAAATTTCATCCCCCTTAAATCAGTTTATACTCTAGAATGACTTGATATTTTTAGAGCAATGATTTGATGGGTAAATTGTTTGTCTTATCTATTATGCTCTGTTTTTACCAAGGTTCATCTTTTCTATCTTGACAGTGCTGCCACCTTTCCCAAAATTGAACAATATTTTATAGGCCAGGACAAAAACCACTTAATGTGATTCTGTCACATAAAATTTAAAGTAATTTTAGTTACCTTAAATCAAAGTGATAACTGTTCAAAAGTCCACCCAAAGAATGGTTTTGACCAAGGGTTGATAAACTTTGCCCTGTGGGCCAAATCTGATCTATCACATGTTTCTGTAAATAAAGTTTTATTGTAAGACAGATATGTCTATTCACTCACATATTGTCTGTGACTGCTTTCATGCTCCAACAGCAAAGTTGAACAGTTGCAACAGGGACTGTATGGCCTGCAAAGCTGAAAATATATTTACTATCTGGCTTTTTATAGAAATAGCATAGATAACCTTTAGTAATTTGGATTAGAGCAAAATGGTAATTTGGGTGAGACAAAATGATGGATTACTAAAAAACCATTCAGCATCCCCTTTTGAATATAATTTTGTTCCAATATGATATGAGTATTATTCTGGAAATTCTTATGCAATACAAACAATATCCTCTTCATTAAAGGTCTAAATCAGTAGCAGAAGGTATTCAGTTTCAGTGCTGTTCTTTTGTTCAATATCTGTAAGTATAGACCTGAAAAGCTGGAATGCCTAAGTTTTGTAGTTAACACACTCTAGTAGTTAACACACACTAACATGTGTAGTTAACACATGCTGGGAATATAGAGCTTGTCTTGGGCGGTAGTGTACTTTAGCAGATACCATAGGCAGGCTCCAAGATGGTCTATTTCCTGATATTCACTTCCTTGTGTAATTCCATCCTACGCAGAATAGGGTTGACTTAGGATATAGCAGAAATTATGCAGTGTGACTTCTATAGGATATTGCAGAAATTATGCAGTGTGACTTCTGAGTCTAGGCCACAAAAGACATTGTGATTTCTGTTTTATTTTGAAAGAACCAGCTACTATATCAAGAGAACACTCAAGCAGCTCTTTGGAGAGGTCCAAGTGGCAAGGAACTGAGCCATCTGTCAACAGCTGAAGAGGAACTGAGGCATCCCACCAACACTTTTGTGAGTGAGCCATCTTAGAAGCATACCCTCAAGCCCCAGTCAAGCCTTGAGATGACTGCAGCTCTTGCTGACATCCTGACTACAACCTCCTAAGAGACATGGATCTAGAACCACCCGGCTAAGTCACTTTTGAATTCCTGACCCTCAGAATCTATGAGATTATAAACGTTTACTGTTTTAAGCCACCAATTTTAGGGTTATTTGTTATGCAACAATAAATAATTGATCTGGTGTATGAGAGCATGGGATCTGATGTCATACAAATTGTGTTTAAACTTGTATCTACCACTTGCTAGATGTGTGACCTTGGGGAGATTACTTAACTATGTTATTTAATTTTCTCATCTGCAAAAATGGGGATATAATTGCTCCAATCTCATAGAACTGTTGTGAGGAATTCAATGAGATAATGAATGAAGACTTCCTGGCATGTAGTAATTGCTAAGTAAAGGTTAACAACTATTTGCTTTTAATTATTATGAGAACTAACTCCAAGTATCCACCTAAGAATTATTTCAAACCTCTTTTCTTTGGACAACTAAGTGAATACATAGTAGAATTAAAAAAAAAAAAAAACCAGAAAACTTTTATCCCATGTCCTAGAGTTTATATAATTTAGAACACCTAAAGTAAATGTGGTAGATCAGTACAGCAAGCAATTAAGAGAAGAGGCTATTGTTAAGACACCTGAAAACAAAATACATTACTACTGCATAATATTACATACAAACAGTAGAGGATAAAGACCAGGCTGCTAGCCCAAAACATGAGTAAAACAATACAAGCCACAAATTTTAAAAAACGAAATGACAAATGCAATTTTTGGCCTAATTTGCTAAAGCCAAAACTACACATACCATTTTTTTGGTAAAAGTAAAAGATAAATAGCAAAATAATACTATTCTTTGCAGATTGTTTGAGTTATCTAACCCTTCTTTAATCCAAGGGATTATTGAACAAAACCAATGTTCATTCAAAAACACTTACGAAATCTGTTGTGGATTACCAATATCATCAGTTAAACCTGTTTAAAATTTATTGCTTTCATTCAGGTTAAATAATAAAAGGGTCCATTTGTCCCACCACATGTATATACACGAATTTAGCTTTCATCATTCTCTACAAGTTTAATCCAGTGATTTATGTTTTTTAACGCATATTTGGGGAATCTGTTGAAGAAACTCATCCAGACAGAAGAGCTAGGTGGGATTAATAGGATGTGTGCAGGATTTAAAGCTGGTTGATTCAGTTCAGAGAAAGTTAAAAAGAGAAAATGATCATAACACTGTAACCCTCCTTGAGGTTCTAATCATTTTAATGACTTTAGCAAAAGGGAACAGGCTAAGGTCAAGAAAGTTGAGAGACAATGATCCCTGTTTCTAGAAATATATTACATGGAAGAAAAGCCATTGCTTCAACTTTTCTTTGTTAACAGTGGGATACACTACTATATTTTTCTTAGAGAAAAATCTGCCTTCTATTTAAGTCATCATATTAATGGTTAAACCTGAGGTTTCAGAATTCTTGATTTTCTTTGTGAAGGCTTGTATTTCACTTAACACCACAACCAGCAACAAAAACTAGGAAGAAATTGGGCAGGCTGACTTTTTAATTTCTTTTAATGTTTTACAGCAAGGCAATATATTACTTTGAGATCTTGAGATAGCAAGTTCTCAGGTACAAAAGAATACTATGACTTATTATTGATGACTTTGCACACTTTTAAAAAAAATTTTAGTTATTTAGATATTTATTTTTGGCTGCGTTGGGTCTTCGTTGCTGCGTGCAGGCTTTCTCTAGTTGTGGTGAGCGGGGGCTGCTCTTCGTTGTGGTGCGCGGGCTTCTCGTTGCGGTGGCTTCTCTTGTTGCAGGGCACAGGCTCTTGGCGCACGGGCTTCAGTAGTTGTAGCTTGCAGCCTCGGTAGTTGTGGTTTGTGGGCTCTAGAGCGCAGGCTCACTAGTTGTGGTGCACGGGTTTAGTTGCTCTGTGGCATGTGGGATCTTCCCGGACCAGGGCTTGAACCCGTGTCCCCTGCATTGGCAGGCGGATTCTTAACCACTGCGCCACCAGGGAAGTCCCGACTTTGCACACTTAAACATGTCCAGTTTAAGTCTCACAAGAACAAAATATTGGAATATGGAGAGGAAAAATCTTTTTTCCCTGCAGGGAGAAGCCCATTCCACTCTATCAGGTATTTTGTTTCAATGACATTCTAATCTTTACACACATTAAGAACTTCCTTTCATATTGTTTTGTTTAGTGTAAAGAGCATTTTAACAAATATGCTCTTTTCCATTAACTTCTTTCCAAACACAGAGGACAAATGGAAACTTGATAAGCATATCTTAGTGCTTCATTGAACCCAATATGTAATTCTAAGTATTTCCAAGCCTCATTTTGTTATAACTTCTATAATTTAATGGAACACATTGGGCCATGATGTATTTTGTGTTCACTAACTTTTAAAGAAGAAGAGAAATGCTATCTAATTGTCAGCATTTTGAAAAGAATATCAAGTGCTCTACATATTTTCCTGATTATACTGGTGACATAGACCATACATAGGGACATGGCGAATGGGAAGTAGAATTCAATGCTGTCCAGTAGAACTTTGTGTGATGATGGGAAATGTATAATACCCGTGCTGTCCATAGCACAGCTACATGTGGCTACATATGGCTACTGAACACTTGAAATGTAGTTAGTGCAACTGAGGTACTGAATTTTTAATTTTACTTATTTTAACTTGTTTACATTTAAATAGCCACATGTTGCTAGTGGCTATCATATTAACAGTGCAGAACTGGATAATATATAACCAGATTTTAAAAAAAGGACAACTAATTCTACAACAACTAATTACCCTAATTTTAAGCTCCTGACACTCTTATTCCCACATTGATAATGTCTAAAATGATCAATCTTTGGGTTATTTTTAAATGCTATAAACTTAAATTTGCTAGGGAATGTCTGCCCTTTGAAGTATTTTGCATATACAGACAAAATGAGATTTATTTAACTCTTTTTTGAATAAAGTTGAGCTGCTCACATGAAATTTAATTTAAATTTAGTTGTTTCAAATTTATGATTTATTAATATAACTGAATTTCTTCTTTGTTTCAACGCCATGAATAGTTTGAAATTTCTTCAAACAAGTATCAAGAACTATTTTTAGAATAAATAAAATGCTATCAGATCATAATTTTCTACTTTTATGAAAAAGTAAAATATTTGCCTCAGGCAAAATATATCTGCAGATACTTAATATCATATTATTTTAAATGTTGTTTACATGGTGACTTGAGTTCAAGTAAATTTGTGGAGTGAAAAAGCATAACAAACATATAAAATTTTCAATAGACTTCTGCATTTTCATAAGTGGCTGGGGTTTGACTTATTATGTTAATATACATTTTATCTTTATTAGTCCAGTTGTGAAATTCTTAAATCATCATTTTATCCTTTTCTAGGCTCTACCATGATTACTACAAGATTATGGGCAAGCCATTCAGATTTGGGGTTTTTTGTTTGTTTGATTCCACTTAAATGGGTAATGCCATTATTATCTGCTGTAAGTTATTTTAAAACTATTGATTGAACAAAACTAATTAGGATAACCTTATGACAACCAATACCTATTTGTGGGGATAGGAATACTTCCAAATTTCATGGAAGCACCCTGGAATTCCTTTTCCTCTCTAATTCTCTGTATGTAAAATTCTTTTTTTGTTTTGTTTTTTTTTGAATTTATATATGCTACCACGACCATGGAGCATGTAGTACTTCAGTACTCCTAATTCCTTATTCTTCTTTCTTAGATTTTGTTTTCCACAGATTAACTCTACCCATGTACCTTATAAAGAACTGCAATATCTTAACTATTCCAGCCCCAAATCTATTCCGCACTGCCTGTCAATCACATCACCTTCCAAGGTACTTCACTGGACACAAATCAAGTTTGACTCAAGTCTACTTCTAATCAATAGATCCTTATAGATTGCTTTAGTATACCTAAATCACTTCCCAGAAAATATCTCGCCATCTCATTTCTAATGGGAAAACATTAGATGAGATTTCAATCTGGGCCACTAAAGAAGAAAGGCTAATGTACTCTTCTGGTCCATTGGGGGCCTAAACTCCACGTACTTCTTACATGAAATGGCAAAATGTTTTCTCTCAAGTCAGACACACACAATGGGAACATTTTAACTGGGAGCTGTGTGGAATGAAGGAAAACGGCTGAAGGAAGTGCACACTGCCAGATGGTTTCAACACCACAGAAAGCTTATGCCTTTCAGTATGGACAGGCTAGCAAGTTCTGAAATCACAAGTGTCTCTTTGAAATAAAACTGCCAGGAGATCTTTTTTTTTTGTTCCCTCTTTCTTTAGTAAGTCAACAGCAAGTGTGGCTACTAATGGTACTCTGAATGCCATAAAAACACAGTCCATTTATTACCCGTAATCCAAAGATATTTATTCCTCCAATAAGACAGTTAAATAGTATGCTAAGCAGCTGTTCTTAACAATCTATCCTGTTCTGTAGCTAAAGGGAGGACTGACAAAATTTGTAATTATATGTTGCACTTTGCAGTTAAAATACTCTCAATACAGGTCACCTTATTTCATCTCCATAGCTGCCCTGTGAGAGTTAGTGTGTCCTTGAACCACAGTCAGGAAACTGAGGTTCTGATCGGTGAGGAAGTTGCCTGTGTTCAAACAGCTGGCATCTCTGAGATGTATCTTTAAACATGGCCAGAAGATTCCAGAAGCTGCCTTCTTTCCATTATATTATACAAAAAAAAGTATTACTTACGTCTACCATTTTATCAGAAGTTTTCTGATATTTTAAATGAAAATATAATTCTGAAAAATAATGAATTTTGTTTTAGGTGACTCCCAGGCAGAATTGCACTGTTTCGCAGGCCATGCTGCAGGTTGACCTGCTACACTCTGCCTAATGTTAAACTCTGCCTGAATAAGGATGGAGACTACTGCAGGACATTCACTTCAGGGGTTTTGCTAAAACCAGACGTAGACTAGAGTCAACTGAGCTTGTAGCCCTCAATATCTTCTGAGAATACTTTTTTTTTTTTTTTTTTTGCGGTACGCGGGCCTCTCACTGTTGTGGCCTCTACCATTATGTACCACAGGCTCCGGACGCGCAGGCTCAGCGGCCATGGCTCACGGGCCCAGCCGCTCCGCGGCATGTGGGATCTTCCCGCCGGGGCACGAACCCGTGTCTACTGCATCGGCAGGCAGACTCTCAACCACCGCGCCACCAGGGAAGCCCGAGAATACTTTCTTGACTGTGATGGATACCTCTAAGATGGCTCTTAGTGATTCCCCTCCTCCTGGTATTCATGTACAGTCCCCTCCCCTGGAGTATGGGATGAACCTAGTGACTTGCTTCATATGAATGAAATATGGCAAATGAGATGGTGTGTCACTTCCGAGATCAGGTTACAAAAAGCCTCTGGCTTCTGTCTTGCCCACCCTCTGTTGCTCTCTTGCTTGTTCATCCTGATGGAGGCCCAGCTGCCATTCTCTGGGCTGCCCTGTAGAGAGGCCCACGTGGCAAGGAACAGAGGAAGTTTCCAGCCAACAGCTGGTGAGAAACTGAGGCCTTTAGTCCAACAACCCACGAGGAACTGAATCTTGTCAATAGGCATCTGAGTGAACTTGGGAGTGGCTCCTCTTCTAGTCTAACCTTGAGGTGACTGTGGCTCTGGTGGTCACCTTGACTGCAGTCCTGGGAGGACCTGATCCAGAGGACCCAGTTAAGCTGTGCCCCAATTCCTGACCCACAGAAACTGTGAGGTAAAATATTTGTTGCCTTAAACTGCTAAGTTTTGGGAGTAATTTGTTACACTGCATTATATAATACATTGACTTAACAGAATTCCTTTTTCCTACTCTTTATGTATGCAATACCCCTCTCACATTCCAGAATTAATTCTGGAAAAGGATTTGACATCAGTAACTATGAAAACTGTACAGTGGATAAATCCATTGCTTTGGAGTTAGAAACATCCGGGCTGTGTCTGGATATGCCATTTACTAGGTCTGATACAATGAGGAAGTTATTTAATGTCTCTGATTCTCCCTTTATTCATCTGTGAAATGATCTACCTCATAGGTTTTTTTTTTTTCTTTTAAGTGAGATCATGAAAACAAAACAAAAATGTTTAGTATCTAGTAGGCACTCAGAGAGTGTTAGCTATTTTTATGACAATTATTCCTTAATTTGAATTTTAATCTATTAACTACATCTACCCATTTTGGTTTTACATTTCTAACATCCTTATTCTTATGGAAAGAATTAATAATCAGTCACATTTTGTAAATATCAATGAACTAATATAAGCCATCCCTTTGGATAGCAGGAGCCTAGGGAACACACAAAGTGGGTGGGTGACTGCTTCCCTTATTTTGATACTGCTTACTCACAATACATGGTCAGGTTAGGTGGTGGTGAAAAACTATATTATTTCTCATAGCTTAAACTCTGTGTTCTGCATTATAACTATGCATATTTGGGTGTAACTGCAATATTTTTGCATATACAAATACTTGTACAGGAAGAAGAAATTTGGTACTTATATGTGATGTTCCTTTTTTGAGATTAAGCTTCTCATAGGCAGGACGGAGATTTATTAAATGAAATAGAGGGAATGTTAGCATTAGAGTTAGAAGACTCGAATTTTATTTTCTCTTTAGGTACTAGATTCCTCATTGGAAAAAATAAAAGGGGGGTTTTAGCTGTAAAATTCTGTTATAGTTTGTCTGCATTGGAAGTCACCCAAGTATGTATAAAATAATGGCATCTATGCCATGTATGTCACTAATAAGACAAACAAAACAAGTCAATTGTATATTGACCATTCTTTGAGCTTCTCTTTTCTTTATCTCCTCTCTTTCTTCCTCTTTTAGATAATGCTTTCCAAAAAAAAAAAAAAAAAAAAGAGGCTGGTAATTAACTCCAAATGATATTATTCTATTCCCTAAGTAATCAAAGAACTCCCATTAAAAATGGAAATAATAGTGAGCTGAATACAAGGAGAATGTCAAGGAAGAGCAATAAAAGCCATTCTAAAATATTTTGCAAGACACAAAAATAATCTAAGTGCATGATAATAAGTGGTGTGTAACGTCTTAAAGCAGAAGCCAAGTTACAATGATTTTCATTAGATGCCTCTCAAATCCTATGGGTGACATGAGCCCATTTCCTCTGTCACATTTCTGAAGAGATAATTGCAGGAAACACTGTAAACAGTTTAACATTCACAGGTCATATTGAGAAATGTTTATAGATATTGACAGCTAAATACAACGTATCACAGTGGAATCCACCTAACAATGAGTTCTGCAAATCAAAGGCAAAAAGTCAAGTTTTGCTATGGTAATGAAGGAATATAGAAATATTCATTGAATGAGTGAATGAGTGAGTGAATGAATGAATAAATAAAATGCTTTCCAGAATGACAGGTTTGTATGACATATTATATAAATATTATTAATGAAACAATTTTTCTTTTATAATATTTAAGTTAGAAACTCCTTGGATTTAGAAATTAAATAACAATCAACCCAAAATAGGAAAAGCAATTCTCTAAAGACTTTACTGGACAGACAGTAAATATAAAAAAAATTTCCTACTATTCACAGAATATTATCAAATGTTTTTATAAAAACTGAAAAATTCATGGAGTTTACAAAAAAAATAGAATTAAATTTGCTAAAATCTTAAATAATAGAAATATCTACTAGGAAATAGCAACAAATAAACCAAGTCTCTATATAAATTATATTTCCCAGCTGACAATGTATAATTTAATATTTAGGGCTAAGTGGAAATCAATAAAATGTATTTACATTGATTGGACATAAGAAAAATTTAAATATGGATATAAATAAAAGTTTGCATTAGAAAAGAAGGGTTAATTTTTCAATATTTGTTAGTTACACTGAACACGTACATTAAACATGTCAGTACATTAAACATACAGTGTCTGGGTGTAATTGTTTCCTAGTCTTTAAATGAAAATATGTGTGGGTGGAATAGATATATTTATATACACACACTTGAGAAATTATATACAGAACAAAGTTGCTAGTGTTTCTAATTGAATTACCTTTCCTATCTACTTAAGAGATGCAAAAATTGTTTTAACTACTGTATGTTTTATCTATGCACTTCCCTCCTAAATGGCCTCTTTTTTGTACAATTTGGTTTCCCCTTTCTACTTTTATTTCCCCATCTTCTATTTATTATTTATTAAATTGTACTTTACAGCTAAAAATACATATTGGTGATTGTGAATGATGATTAGATTCCTTAGAAAGCCATTTATGCACTTGTTCTTGTACCTTAAAAATTACGATGTTTAAATATTTTACCTTCTTCAAGAAAGATTTGAATCGGTTGTGTTTTTACATAAGAAATGCAAACTTATGTATTTTGTGATTTGCCCAAAAAGGCATAAAGTTTGGGCTGAACATAACAAAACAAAACAAAGCAAAATCTTGCTTTTCTAAGCTCAGGATGGTCTTTGCTCATATTAGAACTAGGCCAGGATAGAGAATGTTAATTGCTTCATGGAAATCCTGTAACTAATGTAATATCCATGTAAAATGAAAAATTTTATTGGATTTAAACAGAAAGAAAAAAACAATGGCAAGCGAGAAAAGGATTAAAAAATGAGAAATCGTACAACCAATATTTATTTAGCACCTATTATGGGTCAGGTTCTGTTCCAGGTCCTTGGGTTATATTAGTGAAAAAAATGAACAGAAATCTCCGCTTTCTTGAGGCTTACTTTCTTGTGGGGGGAGGGGCACTTGGGTGAAGGGAGAGACACAGTAAATAACAAACATAATAAATAAACTATAATATGTTAGAAGGTGATATGTGTGAAAGATAAGAGAAAATGTAGAGCAGGGTAAGGGAAATTGACAGTGGGTGGAGGCAGGTGAGGGAAGGGGTGATGCAAGTGGTATTATATAGGGGAGCAATGGTAGGTAAGTCTTGCTGAGAAAGTGACATTTGAGCAAACACTTGAAGAAACTAAGGAAATTATCCCAACAAATATCTGAAGAAAAAGCATTTGAGGGATAGGAAATAACTTCAATGAAAACCCTAAGGTTGCAGTGGGTCTGGTAAAATCAAGGGACATCAGGCAGGTAAATGTTGCTGGAGCAGAGGTAGCAAAGGGGAGTGAAGGGAGGTGGGTTGCAGGGGAATGGGCTTGGGAGTGGGGTGGTGGTGCAGTTCATTTACGGACTTGTAAGCCGTTGTGAAGACTCTGACTCCGACTCTGACTCCTGATTGGCCAATCCTTTGTCCGTGCCAGCACCTCCTCCCTCTCGTTCTTCACCATTGTCACCTTCATGTCCAAGGCATTTATTGAACATTTATCTTAATTTGAACGATAATAAGATTCTAAAGCTTTAGGAGTATATTTCCACAGTTTCCTTATTCTCATCAACTCTGTTCAACCCAAAGATATGTGTTGAATTCCTAACATGTGCAAAATTGTGTATTAGGCATATTTTAAAAAATAGAGACTGTAGCAGTCTATTGGACGCTTACCGTAGAATATGATTCTCTAGACTTCTATTGAAGAGGACAATACTAAGTGTTTTATATGTACTAAGTCGGTCCTCCCAGCAGCCCTGTAAAATGGATGTTATTATTTTTCCATTTTAAAGATAAGGAAAATGATGCACAGAAAGGTTAAATAACTCATCCAAGATACACAGACAGCAATAGAACTAAAACTTGAGCTCAGGTATTTTTGACTCCAGAGTCTGTGTTCTTGACCATTCACAATACTGCCTTCTCTTGCTATAATCCTCTACAATACTCATACTCTTTGAATATTTTGTTTAGTCACTTGTTCATTCACCAAGTGTTTGTTAACATCCTACTGTTTGCTCAGCCTTGTTAGGCACTGTAGAGATAGGGCAGCTGCAAGCCTCACACAAGTGTCTTTGTGTGAATTAGAAAAAGTTGTGTCTTCCTCATGGCACTTGACTTCCTTCTGTCTAAAAAGTACCGTAATATTCTGATCTTTTAGGAGCAAGATATTTAACTGCCATTGTTGCAAAGTTGTCATAATACATACACAAAATTGTATATAAGTCCAAAGGTAGAATAAATATGAAAGCCAAAATATTAAAGGTGTTTATGATATAAATAATGCCCCGAGATGCGATGCCTCTGTGAAATGCACAACCTGAAGTGATGTACATGATGCCCCTATATGAGCCAAATAAAAGACATAAACATTGCTCCTAGAGATGAAAAATTAACCACTCATAGTAGGTTAGGAAACTCATTTCTTTTCTACAAGACCTTTTGGGGCTTTATTGATAGACTCTTTCAAAATCTTTTTGTATGAACTCAGATAACTCAGCAATGTTGAAAATTATTTGAACAGTAATAAGACACTAAAGTTTTGGAGTGTATTTCTGCCATTCTTTTGGGATTGTCTCTTATTCTTGTCAGTTCTGTTCAGTTAAAAAATACATGTTGAATTCTAAACAAGTGAAAAACGGTGACATAGGCATATTTAAAAAACATAGGCCATAGCCTACTGGGCACAGACCACATAACTGTGATGCACTAGAGCACTATTGAATTGTACATGGTACCAATTCTTCATAGTATTTATATCCTTCACGACTGACATTAATCAGTTATCTACTTAAGAGAGTTTTTTTCTCTCATGAAGATCAGAGCATACCTATGCCATTAATTTGATATTAATTAGCACTTATCCTCAAGAGATTTTAAAGTATGACTGGTTATTAGTTCCAACTTCACAAATTACAAAAAAAAGCAGGTTCACGGCTGCTAATGGTGGAGCCAGTTTCAAACGCAGGAATTTCTGACCCCAAAGTCCATCAGGCTAGGTTGCCTCTCCGCATATGGTGGGAGGATGACTAAGCCCCCATACCTCTTGCAGGCTGATAGAAAAATTTGAGGTGAAGATTATAGAAGTAAGAGAGAGCACACGGCCAGAATGACAGCCTGGGAAGATCCCGCCCCAGCCAGATTCCAGCTTGCTTACGCCTACCCAGACTAGGCACAACACCTATTGTTTAGCAGCCAACTCAAATGGCTGAATGCTGAACTATAATTTTAAATGCATGGAATGGTCCCAGAATTTGCTGCAAGGTTCATTATATCACTCTTCTTCTCCATCTGTACTTGCTTTTAGGCTTAGATATAGTGCTTCTGAAAGGGTAATTTGAAGATATCAGGGGGGTATGAAATAAGAATAACAAACACATATTTGTAGTTAATCAGGTGCCAGGTACTATTATAAGCACTTTATTATATTAACTCATTTAGGAAGTGAGAATCAGTCCTTTTTTTTCGCCCTAAGAACAAATTTTAAGAGCCTAGGCCAAACTTGGAAATATACTGGAGTTGAAAGGCTGGGTAAAGTAATGAATATAAAGGAATCTTTGCATCTCAAACTCTCCAATGTGGCAATGTGACCCTGAAGGCATTGTCAATAAACCAGTGGGTGAGATGTTTCAGTCATAGGAATAAGTGAAACCATACTGATGAAAGGTGTTATAACTTCATATAATTCCTTCATTCAAACGGTCATTTATTTTTTACTTTTTCATGTAGTCTATAAATGACTAATTTGAGAAATAATCCATTGGGGGTGTTATCACAAAGAAAGTAAGACTTTCTTGTAGCTGATGAAAATAACTTTTTAAATTTATTTACTTTTTTTAGTTCTTTTCCTTCTTCTTAAAAAACAAAAAGAAAAAATACTGTCTATACTGTTTTACCTACCTTATTGTAAGCCTTAAGAACAAGAGCTAAGATTAATAACTCTTTGAGGTTTTAGCGTTTACCCTTCTACTTTGCACATGGAAGATTTCATTCATTTATGGTTGATGATTCACTGATGGTTTTTGAGCACCGTTTTTTTGAGCACCTACTATGTGCCAGGCATTGGGTTAGGCAAGGAGGTATGATGGCAACTAACACACAGTCCCTACTGAAATTGTCATTGTACAGAGAAGCCAAACAATAAATAGGCAGTTTCACTAAATATAAAGACAATGAAGGGCAATATAAGGGTGTTCACTAAAACAGAAGTACTGAACTCAGACTAAGGTGATAAGCGAGGACTTCTCAGAGAAGGTGACAAATATTCTGAGATCATAAAGAAAATAATAGTTAAGAGGAGAAAGGGCAGGACAGGTAAAGGGAACCACAGGATCAAGGTCTTGGACCCAATAGCAAGAGCTCAGTCTGTTGTGGGTACTTTACATATTCCTTGTGTTTAGAAGGAGAGTGAGGTTTTGACTGGTGAGACTAGAGAAGTAAGCAGGAGACAGCTCAAAAAGGGAACTCTGACAACATTTGTTTTTGATGCTGATGAGGCCCTTGGTAAGTTCATGATTCCAGCTAGAATTCCTATAGGTGTGGCTGAAAAGGTGTCCACACAGACAAGTCATTATGACAATCACCAACTGCCTCTCACAGAGGACAGAACAAAAGGCATCAGGGTGTTCTCATTACAAGTTAATCCAGGGAGCAGTGTAAAATGGGTGAAGAATTCAGGAGTCATCAGTGTCTGAATCTGTCTGCTATAATTGTCAGAGTATTAGAAG
The DNA here is from genome assembly GCF_003676395.1 of Aethalodelphis obliquidens. Taxonomy (NCBI): domain Eukaryota; kingdom Metazoa; phylum Chordata; class Mammalia; order Artiodactyla; family Delphinidae; genus Aethalodelphis; species Aethalodelphis obliquidens. The sequence goes on along the minus strand of NW_020837957.1, from coordinate 18,016,913 downwards.
AAAGGTGGAATCTGGTCAGTAGGTGGGTATTTTTCATATTTTCCAAACTTGTTTGGATATCATCTATGTGACCTTAAGATAAATATAACCTGAATTTTATAAACGACCTACCCAGACCTAAGCAAAATAGCTTTTGTTCTATTTGCATTTTTGCAAATTAAGCATCATCTGAAGGTATATATCTCATTGCAAGCAGCTTTTGCTTCTCTCAACCTTTCCTGGCTCTAAAAACATTTCTCCAATATGAGCTAGGTACTGAACTTTGAAGAAGGGTCCACTGTAATAACAGTAAAGTTTAATGGTGCATAACTTTGAGAGACTGACAAATTTCCAGCCAAAGTATTGATTCTTACAGAATTTATGAAGCACATGCTGTATTCTGTGTCATTATGGTCCATTTTTGGCTGAAAGAATCATGTAAAATAGATTTTTAAATGAGTGGTAATAGCCAGACGTAAAGAAGGTATTGACGTGTGTCCCGAAGTGTGAAATAGCATGCCGGATTAACGCATATAACAAATCAAAAACAACAGTACCCTCTACTACTGCAAATATAAATTTGCTTTTGCTTTTAATCATCCCTCCTATTTACTACTTTGCACATTTACAATTTCCTTTCTTATAGACCTCTTTTGAAGAACATTAAATATGTGTAAAATTTTTGCATAGTTGCATAGACTGCTTTGGGGAATACTAACAGTTCAGAAACTGGTTGCTTAAATTTGGCAAAGTAATTTGCTCTTATATGTAAATAATGTCCTTTGTAAATAATGCTAAAAGCTTATAATCTAATCTTTATTACATGCATATAAATGACATATTTAGTGGATTAATATTTAAATCTTTTTATGAAGTCAACAATTTTAAAGTACTACTGGAAATTGTTTGTTTTTCAGAAGCATAAAAATGTGTTTTTCCTTTATGACTTCCAGCTAAGCTTTTTCTTTCTGTCCCCAAATGCTCTCACGGAAGACATCCTTGCATCTAACTTGTTTTGAAAAAGTATAGAATCTACGGCCAAACCACCCTGAACGCGCCCAATCTTGTTTGAAAAAGTATAGAATTTATTCCTCTGGTCCTCTGCTGCCTACTTTTGCCCTGTTCATCTTAATGCCTGCTATGAATTAGTTTCTCAAGAAGCAATTGAAATGTAAGTCTTTTTTTCTCCCAGTCGACATTTTGTTTTGACACACTGGGGAAAAAGTGGCTTTCAAAAATAATAATTTAAACTTGGATTTTACTCTTCACTTTGGAATACATGTTTATTAAATGTATATCTCCCCCACAGAGTAATCAATACAGATTGTGTAGTACATTACAAGGAAACCACGTCTGAGGTTATTAGAAAAATTAAATGCCTTTAGTTTTGCTTATTTGAGCAATATGTGAAAATTAACAGTTTAAACCCTTCCAGGCATCTGACCAGACTTAGCCTTAGTCAGAACTCATGGTGTGACTAGGCTTTGTTTCTTCTTTCTTTTCCTCTTCTCCCCTTCCCTCCCCTCCCCTTTCCTTCTCTTCCCTTCCCTTCTCTTTTCTTCTCTTATTTTTCAACTTATCTGGTTGGTTAGCATTTACCTAGTGCACATCAAATTACCTGAAATCCTAATTTTATAGACTAACATTTATAGAGAGATATCCACATTGAGAGGGGAGACAGAGGGAAAAGGAAAATGAGTGGCTATGGCTTTCTCTGAAAAGTAGTTCAGTGTTTCCATCACATTCCAGAAACCTTTTTAGAGCTAGAAAGAGAGGTCACCCAGGTCTAACTGTGCTAGGGACCAACGAATCCCAGGCACAGATACATTGCCCTCACATCCAGAAACCCCAAGAGAATGTTAAATCCTTTTCAAACAACTGCTTTTCAACAATTTAGGAGTTTATCAGCCTAACAAAAAAAAGAACTTGGCAGGAAGAAAAAGGCTGAGACTCTCAATAGACTCTTCTAGGGCCTGGTAGAGCCTGAAGAACTCTTCAAGGTCTTAGTCAACAGTGAACAGAGGAGTTTAAACTAGCGCATTCATCTATACCACAAGCGAGAGACGTTGGTCTTTACATAAACGTTTTTCCCAGGCCGAATGCAGACAAATTCAAATAAAATAGGCCAAGTCCTGGATGGAAGATTAGAACAACAGATCAGGGAGCAGGAAAGTGAATCCCCCCCTCCAGTACAGTATCTCATGAGCAGTCCCATTTACACCCTACTGTTCACCTGGGGGTGTTTCAATTCACGGTGTCTGTGTTCAGAGGTTTTTCAACTTGAGATTTTTTTTTTAAGAACTTTCTTTTCTTTTTTTTAGATGGAGAATTTTAATTAAATTGACATATTTAAGACCAAAAAGACAAAGTGGACATTGTCAGTGTATCTTCAGCTCCTGCCTTAACAGGCGAATGAACACAACTTGAAACACAGGTGAATCTTGCCTGACCTGTCTTTCGTCCAAACAGAATATGGAGATTTGGCCCAGTCTTGTGCTTGCCTCCCTTTTCCACAGTATGGCACTGGGCACACTTCTGAACAAAAATCTTCTTGCCCTTCTCAACATCACCCATTTTTAAATCGTTCTTTCTCCGTGTACGACTAAGACGTTCCCGCTCGCAAGCCGAATGTCCCGCTCCCTAATCTAAGAACTTTTAATTCACTGATGTGTTAGAAGAATGAAAGTTTTAGAAAGGTATGAACTTCAGAAGATTTTTTTTTAAAAAATGTAGCTACACTCAAAGATATTTGAAATGCAGAGGCTGTTATTCAATTTGGACCTTCATTTCCTGATTTTTTTCAAATCAGACCCAGCTTTCTTTATAGGCAGACTATACACATAGAATGTGTACATAAATGTACATAATTGTAGCATTTGGTTGTGACAAACTAGTTTTACTAACACGGAGGATTTAATAGACGAAATGAGGAAATATGTCAATGTAATAGCATATTAGATTTTGCAAATGAGCTATTCCTAAGGCAACATGAATTGCTTGCTTTTATATTTCCACAATTGTTCGTTCATTTGACAACTAACATTCAGAATCCATCTTTGATCTTGGAGGATTCGTACAAATCAAAGTATAATAAATCCTTAGGAACTTAAAGTGACACTCAGACAAAAGATGTCTTCTGACAGAGTCTTCGGCCTGTTGCATATGCAGACCCACAATAAGACCTGAAGTCAGGCCTAGCTGCAGGCAGGCTTGGGAAGAGGGCAAACTTGTCTTCAGGGCTTTCAACATTGCTCTGGGCCACATTTCTCACCAAGCCTCAGGGACCCCAAATTCTAGTTACCATTTACTGAGGATTTATTTTGTGCCACACATTTACATGTATTATTTCTGATCCTTACATCAACTTTCAAGATCAGTATTTTATCCCTATTTCACAAATATGAAAATAAGGCTCAATAAGTCTAAGTACTTCTAAGGGGCAGGGATGGGTTTCCACCCTGTGTCTGAATTCAAAGCCCCTCTCGAGCTCATGACATCACTGTGTCTCATCATGAGACCTGAGGCTTCCCTCTGGAGTTCACACCCAAACCTGTTCTTCCTGTTTTGACTCCAGATTCCCTTTGGCTTTCAGGCTTTGAAATATATGAAATAAATGAACTTTTTAAAAGGGGGAGGGCCAGGTGGAGGGAAGGCATGAATGGTTCTACTTCTATTAACTTTTATTATTAGAATTCTATTTACTTTCTGACAGGGACCTCTTGGAAATGATACTTTCACCCAGATAAATTGCAAGCAGCATGGAATATTGTTGATCGGGCAGACAGCATGACTGCCAATTTAGCGTACTGTTAAGATTAGCCATTTGTGTTGGCTCGACAATGTTGTGAAAACTCCTGTTAGCTTCTTGGAACTACAAAGCGTGTGATGAGAAATTTTCCTTATTTTGCTTTGTGACTATCTGCCATTTGATTTTCACTTTAAAATATAAATTGACAGCTCTTGGACTGGTAACAGAATTTTCCCATTGTGAATAAGTCCCTCCAAACACAATTAAAGACCCCTCTCTGAAATTTACTGTGTGACTTAGGCAAACCAGTTAACCTCCATAAACCTTCAAATATAAAATGGTCATCAAGGGGCTTCCCTGGTAGCGCAGTGGTTGAGAGTCCGCCTGCCGATGCAGAGGACACAGGTTCGTACCCCGGTCCGGGAAGATCCCACATGCCGCGGAGAGGCTGAGCCTGCGCGTCTGGAGCCTGAGCTCCGCAATGGGAGAGGCCACAGCAGTGAGAGGCCCGCGTACCCCAGAAAAAAAAAAAAAAAAAAAAAAGGTCATCAAGAGGAGCAAACTGGGTTTTAAAAAAGGGCTTTACACACTGTTAAGTTTATACAAATGTAAGGGCATTCCTGGGCATCATTCTTCTTTTTTTTTTTTTTTTGCGGTACGCGGGCCTCTCACTGTTGTGGCCTCTCCCGTTGCAGAGCACAGGCTCCGGACACGCAGGCTCAGCGGCCATGGCTCACGGGCCCAGCCGCTCCGCGGCATGTGGGATCTTCCCAGACTGGGGCACGAACCCACGTCTCCTGCATCGGCAGGCGGACTCTCAACCACTGCGCCACCAGGGAAGCCCCTGGGTATCATTCTTAATCCAATTCATTCCTTCCTGAGAAGCAATCCTGCAAAATAAGGCATTGACCTGAGTCTTCCATCTGTGATCTCCTTTTGACCCTACCGTATAAAGGAAGAACTAAGACTCCTTTCAGTAATTTACCACTGCTCTGCCAATAATCAATATGTCATGAGCTCTGAACATTTCTCCTTGGATTTCCTAATCCTGACTAAATGGTAAATCCTGGAGTTATTAGTTGGCAATGGCTCATTTATCAAATCCGTAGAAAGAAGCTTATTTTTTGGAATTTTTTTTCCTCTCCTATCATTTAGTAGTTTATCTTTTATAATCACTGATTGCTGTCTAGGCTGCCTACTTGAGAAAGAAAGCAGCAAGTAGCAGAACCATATGAGGAATGATAAATGAAGACATCTACTACTTTCTTCCCATTTGCCTCCTTACATTTGGGATAACAGGTACCTTTCACGTCCATTCATCTGATTCTTTCTCTAAAAGTACCGTAGTGCCCCCTGCAGGTTATATGAGTTTCTCCTTCCACAACCTTGTTTATACTTTTTTTTTTTAACCCTCTCCTGAAACCCCCAGTGCTAGTTTCTTCTCAATGGCGCTAGTATCTAGAAAAAAGATTATGACCTTGAAATTCTTGAACACTTTCTGAACCTTCTGTTTCCTGAAATGTCACTCATTCATTCCAAAATGATTAATTGGCGTTATCAATCCTAGGTTTATCTTGCTTATTCTAAGTGCAGAATGTCCACTGACAAATCCTTTATCATCCAAGAATTTTGAGCTCAGGAAAGCCTTTCTCTTTTGAAACTATTTAGAGATTTGGAATAAAATTTTGAAGGAACTAATGCTGTATTTTAATCTAAATCCTTGGGGAAAAAAATTAAAATCCTGAGATATAATTAAGTCCGCAGATCAAAATGGAGGGTGAAAATATCTAGATATAAGTTCTGAGAGGCCAAATTTAAAAAGATGACTTTGTGAAATGGTAAGTATTTAAACTACAAATCTATGTTTATTCAGCATCTGGATTTCTTCTTGCTAAGTAGTTTTAAAGCTACTTAGTATTTAACTGACATTTTACTCACTATTTTACTTGCTTCAAGTCTTTCATACTCAAGCTCTCCAAATTACAGCTTGTACACAAAAAATTACCTTAGCCTGATTTCCAAATGGCTAAATAGTTTGATGTAATTTCTATTAGAATTCAGTAATACTGATACTGCAGGTGCTGGAGAAGCATTTTTCAATTGTCAATTATGACCCTTTAGTAGGTTGTAAAGTCAATTTAGTAGGTTGTGACAGCATTAAAAAAAAAAAAGAAGAAAGGAATAGATTGCATGAAATATAAGAAAATGAGTGGAAATTAAATATTGTTATATGAAACTCTTGCTTTGTTATGCGTATATCTGGATTGTGACATAAATTGTATTTCTTCTGTGAGTTGTAGTCAAACTGAAAAAAACTATTCTAGCCTGCAGTAGATAAGAGCAAGAACTCCTTACCAGCTGTGTGAACCATTCTGAGCCTTGGTTTTCTTCTCTGAAAATAGGTGTAATAAGACTTTCATAATAGGGTTATTGTAAGAGTTAAGTAAAAAAAATAAAATAATGTTGGTGCACAGAATCTGACGTAGTCAGAGACTAATGTTGTTATCTTAGTGGGAGTTATAATGAGAATTATTTGAAATCATATTTGAAATCATATTTGAATCATTTGAAATAATAAATCAAAGTACTTACACTTCTCCTTTAAATTGAGTTCCCTTGCAAATCAAGTTTCCTTCTACCTCTTGAGCATATAGCCCCAGGGAAGAAGGTGTGCATTCCCAGGGTTAGAACAAAGAAGCCATTGATCAGTTTTGGATCTCACAAACTGACTCTTTTGAGACAATAGTCATGAAATTTGGGTCGTTGGAAAGAAAAGGATTTTCTAAATTCCTTTATTTCTTCTTTAACATATTGAGAAGCTGGCCAAAAAATACTAGAGAGTCTTAAAGGAGAGGAGAGTGGGACAGGTTAGGAAGAAGGCAGGACATGCCTGGCTTCTCAGCTCCTATTGGATTCTGGGTAGAAGAAGGTAGAAAGGTAAGTGAGCACTGCTCCAGTTTTTCTTCTCTACACTAATTCCTGGGGTAGGGAGGTGTTCAGTGGGAGAAGAGAATTGAAGAGATGTTCTAGAGAGGTTGGGGGAAATGCTGAGGAGAGTGGCTTTTGCCCTCCACAAGGATATTGGAAGCTATTGCCTTAGAAACTTCTGCTTAAACATGGAGGATGTTACAGCAAATTAAATTTAATGGCTTAACATGGTTTTGCACACAGAGGTCTGAGTTTAAGCCCCTTAGAGTCTCCCTCAGCTCGTGTATGATATGACAGCTATCCAGAAGTTTTGGAGCATCCTGGTTCGGAATGAACCAGAAAGATCTGACTGAAAGTAGTTGAAGGACCTGCCTAGCAACTTTGCCAAAGGAGGTTGCCTAAGGGGAATGAAGCCACCCACTGTAGGCTAAATTCCCATTGAGGTCACAGTAACATGCCACGGAATACATTTTGTCATCAAAAGTAGAGATGAGGGCTTCCCTGGTGGCGCAGTGGTTGAGAGTCCGCCTGCCGATGCAGGGGACATGGGTTCGTGCCCCGGTCCGGGAAGATCCCACATGCCGCGGAGCGGCTGGGCCCGTGAGCCATGGCCGCTGAGGCTGCGCGTCTGAAGCCTGTGCTCCAAAACGGGAGAGACCACAACAGTGAGAGGCCCGCCTACCGCAAAAAAAAAAAAAAAAAAAAAAAAAAAAGTGGCGATGAGGGCCCAATCAATCAGTAAGTGTAAATGATGCCCCAGAGCATTGTCAGAGTTAAGTAAACATGAATGATTATCACCAAAGGCAGTTTCTAGCAATGGGGGCATCAGATTGCCCAGGGTAGGGACAAGTCACTGTAGGATGTCACCAGCTCTGGGAACAGACCAAACCAGGAGAGCTTAGAAGATATGTCATATACTCAAGGAGTCTACCTCCTATAAGATTACATACGCCTTATTCATCGTGTGTATATCCAGGTGGAGAGGGCAGAACTCTTGACAAGCATTTCCCTGACTCATCTAGGCAGAAACTTGGTTACATAAAGAGATGGACTGAATTACCAAATAACATTGAACCAACAATTTAAATTTAACTAAAATATGTTTTCTAAACTACCTGGTGGGTATGGGATTGTGAAGGAAGCCCAATTCTTAAATAAAGTAACCCCATTTCTTTCACATCTGAGCATAGTGTAAATACATTTGTGACGCTTCTGATTTTTCTTTATTATTGTGTCATATCATCACATCTATGGGAATTAAATTGTTCTAAGCCTTTATTTGTGCCAATCTTTGTATCATAGAGTATTTTGGGTAATAACTCCTTTGATACAAATTAACAGCTATCTAATTTAGATGCTTCTACCCCAAACCTCAACTATAGAAAACCAACCACAAATGAATATGAAAGAAAAAAGGGAGAAGCCGGTCCCTGGGTTTCCAAATGAAATGCTACCAAGCCCCCATGCAACCCACAGTCCTGAGCAGAAAAATAAAGGTAAACATTTAAAATTTATATGGGACTTTTTTGATTAGATAGTTGAAATTTAACTGTAATTTTGTATCTTAACCTTGAGAGTTTTGTCCCTTCCCCACAGTTGTAGGGGAAGGTGGTAGAAGTGGTGGTGGAGGGGATATAAATCGTTAAAATGAAACAGGAAAAGACATGGTAAAAAGGACCTTCTATTTTCAGGGGACTGATCTGTCCAGAGTGGTTCCTTCTCCCCACAAAACACTGGCAGGATAAATGGCTGCTGCCAGCATGTTGACAGAGGAGCATAGAGGGCTCACCTTTTTCAAGGCCTACAGACCAGCATGTAGTGATGGTCAGAGCTGGGCCAGAAATGTGTCCTTGTCCATGCCACACGAAGTAAGATGGCATAGTGGAAAACATTGGAGTTAATTGATAACATGGGGGTTGGGACCTCTCGCGTCAGTTAGGTAAAATGGGCTCTACTCCTAGAATCACCATTTCTGAGAAGCGTGAACTTAGACAAATTACTTAATCTTTCTAACTTTAAGCTCCTGATCTGTAAAATGGGGATAAGAAATGCAGCTTCTCATAAAGCTGTTGGAATTTAAATGCGATAATTCATGTAAAACATACACCTCACTCTCTAGAATGGGTTCAGTGAAAGTCAGCCAGTTTTATTCTCTTATCCTTTTGGGAAGCTTTAGGCTTGAACCTCACTTCCTACGTGAAATTCAGTAAAATACTTAATCTTTTCTCTCTCTCGATTTTTTTTTTTTTTGGCCACGCTGCATGGCTTGCAGGATCTTATTTCTCCAACCAGGGATTGAACCTGGGCTCCTGGCAGTGAAAGTGCCGAGTTCTAACCACTGGACTGCTAGGGAATTCCCAAATACTTAATCTTTTTGAACTGAAGTTCCCTCATTTGTAAAATGGGATTAATTTACATTATATCAGAATATTTGGAGATCATAATAAGAATTATATGTCAAGCTTCTCTCTTTCTCCTCTTCCTCCCTTTGACCCTTTTCTTGTGGTCAGTCTATGCATGGAGGCCAAAAAGATCTCAGAGGAGATGGGACAGGGATATCATTGAGCCTGTGTCTTTGCTGCATATGCAGACTCTTGGAGAACTAGTAGGTCTGAGATGTGAGTAGGTGACCAAAGAGAGAATAGATGAGAAATTGATGGAAAGAGCATCACAAGAAGGGAAATTAAGAGTTAGTGCAGAATTAGAAATGAGAATCACGCTGATGTCTGGGCCATTTGATACATCACTGTCAGAGATAACTTTCTTAAAATTCTAATTTTGCTTAAACCAATACAGTGGCTCACTGCTGCTTCTCACAGAAAGTCTAATTGTATCGAAGGCCACCTCTGATAAGGTTCTGGCCTCCTCCCTGCATTATTGCCAGCCGTCCCCCCTACCATGTGCCCTTCCTAGTGGGAAAGGAGGCAAGGACATTAATGAGGAAGTTATTATTGAAATGGAGTTGGCAGGGCTTGGCAACTTGGCAAGAAATTAATTTCAGGTGGAGGAAGGGGAGTGATAAAAATTAGAGAAAGGAAAGTCATAAATGACATTAAACTCTTTTTTTCTTAACACATGCTAAATTAATTCTGGCAGCAGTGAGTTCCAAAAGAATGCAAGTGTCCCCTGATAATATTTCCTAGATTCTAAGACATAACTGACTGTAACATACATCATTAACAGGAGAAAAGGAAACATATCGTTTACAAGACACATCTTGACTTTTAAAAACATGTGAAAAACATTCCCTTTTTTTTCTTCGTTCAACAAATATTTACTGAGAACCTAATATAAGCTAGTCCCTGTTCTAACAACTGGAGATGCAGCAAAGTAAAATAAAAGTAAAAGTTCCTGCCTTCCTGAAGCTTTCTTTCTAATGGAAGGAGTCAGAATATAAACATAATAAATTACATAATTATGTAGATGATAAATGCAATGGATAAAAGGTGAGGCAAGATAAGGCAAACCAGGATTGCCAAACGGGTAAGGGTAGAGGTTGGCATTTTAAACAAGTTAGTGAGAGTAGGCACCACCGAGAAGCTGCCATTTGAGCAAATGACTTGAGGAAAGTGAGAGAACGAGACCCTTAAGGCAAGCAGAGAGGATAATCAGTGTAACTACATACCATGTACAGTAACACATGTTCCAGGGTTCTATAGTCACATGAAATGGGAAAATATAGTTCCACATACTGTATCCTTTTCTTGGAGGTCAAAATAAGAATTAGCATATTATTAAGGCATTGTGAAAACAAAATAAAATGTTTTTAACTTTATTCAACCCAGCATATCCCAAACTTGTTAGATAACATAAACTGCTGTTGATGGACATCTGCTAAGATCTTCAAGGACACCAGTTTTCTGTGAAACAATGGAAGAAATGTTGGATTAGGGGAATATGATTTCTTTAACCAGTATTATTTGCTGACATATCTACTGTAAAATCTGAATAATCCATTGCTGAATTATGAATATCCTTTATATTTCTTTTGAGCTTTGAGTGTTATCGTGTGGTTATTAACTAGGTACCCAACAGCAATAATGCCATGACTCTATTTATTGAATTGATAATCAAAAGAGTAGACCACTGTATTCTTGGATTTTATGCCTTTCCTAGGATTAGAAATGTTATACAAGTGTTATTGACCCTACTATTCAGAAAATGTATTGCAAATTAGGGCTGTTTATTTTATTTTATTTTTTTATTGCTGTATAATTGACATACATTATATTAATCTCAGGTGTATAACATAATGACTTGATATTTGTGTACCTGCAAAATGATCACCACAACAAGTCTAGTTAACATCTGTCCCCATATAAAGTTTCAGAATTTTTTTCTTGGGTACTTTTAGGATTTTCTCTCTTAGTAACTTTCAATTATTCAATACAGTGTTAGTAACTATGGTCGCCACACTGTACATTATAAATGTTTAAATTATATTCTTACTCTTGCACAGGTTTGAAAAGTTGGTGCTAGATGAGAACACTCTTTTACTCACGAGAACACCCTTTTATTCACCACGGAAGCAATGCATGCCGGCTGTAAAATGCCTCACCTAACAGCAAAAGAATGTTCAGAAGCATGCCCAGCTAATTGAAACTACAGGGGGTATTTAAGTAGGCGAAGTGTTATTACTCAGTTTATATTGTGTCCAGGATATCAGAACTACCATTCCCTACTCTTGCAAAAGGCACTATGGGAATGGAAATGGCCACAAATGTTAGGCCTCTGACTTTTTAAAATTTTCCTTATCCCAGTTGTTCTTGACAAACTCAGAGGGCGATCCACATTACCATCCACAAGAACTGGGGTTATTGTTACGAATGTGAAAGTCAGGTAGTTTTTGAACTCGTGGTATCGAGTGCAAACCCTATGCCATGAGGCTATCACAAGAAGTTCTCCAATGTCAATATGTTTTGAAAATTTGCCTCAAAGTATATATTTATTTTATTTATTTATTTTATTTATTTTTGGCTGCGTTGGGTCTTTGTTGCTGCATGTGGGCTTTCTCTAGTTGTAGTGAGTGGGGGCTACTCTTCGTTGCAGTGTGTGGGCTTCTCATTGCAGTGGCTTCTCTTGTTGTGGAGCACGGGCTTCAGTAGCTGTGGTACGAGGGCTTCGTTGTTCTGTGCCATGTGGAATCTTCCCAGACCAGGGCTCGAACCCGTGTCCCCTGCACTGGCAGGTGGATTCTTAACCACTGCACCACTAGGGAAGCCCCTCAAAGTATACTTTAAGTAGCAAAAGTGTAGTTCTTCATCTAGGACTTTTAAGTCTGAGGCAAGTTACTCTTAGTTTATTCCAAGATATTTCTTTGAAAAGATATTCCTAATACAGTGCACTGGTTATTTTAAATGAGACAATTTGCTATATTTGGTCTAATTTTCTTATTTGAAATTAAATCAGTTTCTTATAATTTTTAGAAAGCAAATAGCCTATGTTGGCCATCTATGAGTTTGTCTATTATTTAGGCAGAAGTGTTCACAAAAGTGGATGTGTGAAGAGCTAGAACAAATAATCCTAAAATTGATATGGAACCACAGAAGACCTAGAATTGCCAAAGCAATCCTGAGGAAAAAGACAAATCTGGAGGCATAATCCTTCCAGACTTTAGATAGTACTTCAAAGCTACAGTAATCAAAACGTGTGGTATTGACACAAAAACAGACAAGTGGATCAGTGGAACAGAATAGAGAGCCCAGAAATAAACCCACACCCCCTGGTTAATTAATCTTCAACAAAGGAGGCAAGAATATATAGTGGAGAAAAGACAGTCTCTTAGGCAAGTGGTGTTGGGAAAGCTGGAAAGTCTCATGTAAATCAATGAAGTTAGAACACTCCCTCATACCATACACAAAAATAAATTCAGAATGGCTTAAAGGCTTAAATATAGTACAACCATAAAACTCCTTAGAAGAGAACATAAGCAAAACATTCTTGGACATAAATCCTAGTAATATTTTATTAGATCAGTCTCTCAAGGCAAAATAAATAAAAGCAAAAATAAACAAACTGGACCTAATCAAACTTATAAGCTTTTGCAAAGCAAAGGAAATCATAAACAAAATGAAAAGGCAACCTGTAAACTGGGAGAAAGTATTTGCAAACCATGTGACTGACAAGGGCTTAATTTCCAAAATATACAGACAGCTCATACAACTCAATATCAAAAAAACAAACAACCCAATCACAAAATAGGCAGAAGACCTAAATAGACATTTCTCCAAAGAAGGCATACAGATGGCCAACAGGCATGTGGAAAGATGTTCAATGTTGCTAATTATTAGAGAAATGCAAATCAAAACTACAATGAGATATCACCTCACACTGGTCAGAATGGCCATCATCAAAATGCCATCATCAATATATGCTAAAGAGAGTGTGGAGAAAAGGGAACCCTTCTACACTGTTGGTGGCAATGTAAATTGGTGCAGCCACTATGGAAAACAGTATGGAAGTTCCTTAAAAAATTAAAAATAGAGTTACCATATGATCCTGCAATCCCATTCCTGGGCATATATTTGGAAAAGACAAGAACTCAATTCAAAAAGATACATGCACCCCAGTGTTCACAGCAGCACAATTTACAAATAGCCAAGACATGGAAGCAACTTAAGTGTCCATTGACAGATGAATGAATAAAGAAGATGTGGTATATACATACAATGGAATATTACTCAGCCATAGAAAATAATGAAATATTGTCATTTACAGCAACATGGATGGACATAGAGATTATCATACTAAGTGAAATAAGTCAAAAAGAGAAAGACAAATATTATATAATATCACTTATATGTGGAATCTAAAAAAAAATAATTCAAATCAACTTATTTACAAAAACAAAAACAGACTCACAGACATAGAAAACAAACTTATGGTTACCAAAGGGGAAAGGGGAGGGGGAGGGATAAATTAGGAGTATGGGATTAACAGATACACACCATATAAATAAAATAAAAGTATTTACTGTAAAGCACAGGGAACTGTATTCAATATCTTATAATAACCTATAATGGAAAAGGATCTGAAGCTAAACATCTGAAACTAATACAATATTGTAAATCAACTACAGTTAAATTAAAAAAAAAAAAGTGGATCTGTGAAGAGGCCAGAGTTCAGGATCTTTGTTGGCAGTTGTGCGTGAGAGCTTAGATATGCTGGTAATGTCTAAATTGAGTGTTCTTTTAACCTTCCCACCAACTGCTACAATCTGGTATCTACCCCATGTCTAAGACCTGGCGTAAATTTTTCCTACAGAAAAAGTATGTATGTGGAAAAGAATGAAATACCTATTTCAACGTTGCTCACGTTCTGGTTACTGGCACAGGAAAATCAGGCTATAAATACAATAAGCACCAGCAATGATATAACGTAAATATATATATATATATATATATATATATATTTTTTTTTTTTTGCGGTACGCGGGTCTCTCACTGCTGTGGCCTCTCCCGTTGCAGAGCACAGGCTCCGGACGCGCAGGCTCAGCGGTCATGGCTCACGGGCCTAGCCGCTCCGCGGCATGTGGGATCTTCCTGGACCGGGGCATGAACCCGTGTCCCCTGCATCGGCAGGCAGACTCTCAACCACTGCGCCACCAGGGAAACCCCGTAAAAATATTTTTATATTTCTACATATTTTCCCTGTTAACACAAAAAAATGACTTTTTATAAGGTGTCAGCGAAGGTCCTATGAGATTACTGATATGATTTTTTATTTGTTAATTGCTCCCCTAATAAATTATCAGTTCCCAGTGGGCAGGGACAATCATGTGTCTGCCATACGGGACATATGGTAGGACCTCAAAATGTGATTGGTTCTTGGTTCTGCAATATGACGTATAATTAATTAAACCTTTTAAACTGCACTTTGTAGATTTTTTTTTCTCTCTCTTTTATTGCCACCCCTCTGTCTTAATTCCTATCATTTCTCCCTGGATTATTTTTTCTCCTCTCTCTTTTATTTCCTTTCACCAAAAGCAGATATGACACTAAACTGAAAATTGATTCACATAATTCCCGCTTGAACCCCTTCAACTGATTCACATAATTCCCGTTTGAACCCCTTCAATGTCTTTTTAAAAATTTATTTATTTTTGGCTGCATTGGATCTTCGTTGCTGCACGCGGGCTTTCTCTATTTGCAGCGAGCAGGGGCTACTCTTCGTTACGGTGCACGGGCTTCTCATTGCGGTGGCTTCTCTTTTTGCAGAGCATGGGCTCTAGGCATGCGGGCTTCAGTAGCTGTAGCACGTGGGCTCAGTAATTGTGGCTCACGGGCTCTAAAGCACAGGCTCAGTAGTTGTGGCGCACGGGCTTAGTTGCTCTGCAGCATGTGGGATCTTCCTGGACCAGGGCTCGAACCCGTGTCCCCTGTATTGGCAGGAGGATTCTTAACTACTGCACCACCAGGGAGGTCCCCCACTTCAGTGTCTTAACCTGTCCCTGAAAATAAACTGGTATACATCCAAATTCATTATCAGGGCCTATTAGTATCTGTATGATCTTGTCCCTGCTTATTTTTACACTCTCTTCTTGGGTCACTTTCCTTCTCCCTCGTCCCTCACTATTCTGCAGCCACCCTGGTCATTCCATCCCCCCCATCCCCCCCCCCCACCCCCCACCCCCGTTGTACAGCCTTTGCACAGGTTGTTCCCTCTGTCTGGAATGTTCTCCCCATCCCCACGATTTGCATAGCCAGCTCATTCTCCCCTAAAGGTCTCTGTTTGGGCTTTTGTGATCACCCTATCTAAACTTGGTCACCTCTGTTAGGCTCTTGTTTACACATGTATACATTTCTTTCATAGCACTTGCTATAAACTACAAATATTTTCTGTCTATTTATCTGTATAAGGGAAGAAATTGTGCCTATCTTGTTCACCATTAAATCTCCAGTGTCTAATTCAGTGTCTAGCATGTGGTAAGTGCTCAATATGTATTTGTCTAAAAGAATTATGGCAAAGACATAAGTTTTTTTCATTAAATTCTATGTAATTAAATTTCATTAAATTCTATGTAAATTCTGTGTTATGTTGGAAGTTAGACCAGGTGTCAACATACCTTGTAGCTCTAGAGCTATCTATATGAGTTGTACTGTCCCTAGGGGACATTTTGGAAATTTGTGGAGCTGTTTTGGTTGTTACAGTAACTAGAGGAGGGAATTGCATGGTCAAGGCCAGGGATGATAAATGTACCATAAAGTATAGGAAAGTCCCACACAACAAGAATTGATCCACATCCCATGACTTTCAAACATTCTGCTAGACATTTCTGTAGGTGAAAAACTTGCTTATAATTATCCAAGCCTAGAACCTAATTCTATTTCACATCCAACACAAAGTTTTTTTGGTTTATTTTGCACTGTTTTAACACACTTTCTTTCAGAAATGCAAAAGCTATATAAATTGAGGGAAGCTTTTATGTTGTTTTATTCCAAATTTTACTAAGAGTTGTATGTATACCATTTTAGAACATCACCCAAAATAATGCTGCCTCAACATAAACCAGGATCCTGGTATGAAGCTGTATTTGTGGCTATTATATTCACAGCAATTCTATGCGTAGGTGCAAGCATCTCACTACTTCATTATGTCTTCTGGTATGGTTGTACCTGAACAAATACTATGAATCATTTCAGAAATTATGTGCAAAAATTTCAGATTATGCCCTCAAAAGAAAGAAGCATGCATTCCTCTACCCTTTTCTCTTTTCCTGCTAGTTGAAGGCAGAGATGATGGCTGGAGCTGGAGCAGCCACATTAGGTCAGGGGATGGAAGCCACAGTTGAAGATGGCAGAGCAATTAAACGGAGGGAACCTGTGTCCCTGACACTGTGCAGCTGCCATATACCAATGGTCCCATCATATAAACCCTATGTGAAAGAGTAAACTTTTATCTAGTTTGAGCCTCTGTGTTTCAGAATTTCTTTTTTTATGATAGCTTAGTTAGATTCCTATCTAATATAGATGTGAAGAGCAAAATATAAATAAAATCTAGCATAAGTCTCAGAACTTCTTGTTAAATATCCAATCCTAAAAAAACATTTTCAATGATAAATGAAAAAAGAAGCAGCATGAATACAAAACCAACAATTTGAAAATGACATTTTATGTATTTTAAAAAAATCTTTCACTGTAACCAAGACTGAACTGGCATAAAACTGGCAAAAAAAACTTGAGGATAGAATGAATAGTAGCTTCATTCCTAATAGGGATAAAATAATTTTAATTAGAAATAGTGTTCCTCAAAGACCCAAAACCTACGGGATACAGCAAAAGCAGTTCTAAGAGGGAAGTTTATAGCAATACAATCCTACCTCAAGAAACAGGAAACATTTCAAATAAACAACCTAACCTTACACCTAAAGCAATTAGAAAAAGAACAAAAGAACTCCAAAGTTAGCAGAAGGAAAGAAATCATAAAGATCAGATCAGAAATAAATGAAAAAAAATGAAGGAAATGATAGCAAAGATCAATAAAACTAAAAGCTGGTTCTTTGAGAAGATAAACAAAATTGATAAACCATTAGCCAGACTCATCAAGAAAAAAAGGGAGAAGACTCAAATCAATAGAATTAGAAATGAAAAAGGAGAAGTAACAACTGACACTGCAGAAATACAAAGGATCATGAGAGACTACTACAAGCAACTCTATGCCAATAAAATGGACAACCTGGAAGAAATGGACAAATTCTTAGAAAAGTACAACCTTCCAAGACTGAACGAGGAAGAAATAGAAAATATGAATAGACCAATCACAAGCACTGAAGTTGAAACTGTGATTAAAAATCTTCCAAAAAACAATAGCCCAGGACCAGATGGCTTCACAGGTGAATTCCATCAAACACTTAGAGAAGAGCTAACACCTATCTTTCTCAAACTCTTTCAAAGTATGGCAGAGGGAGGAACACTCTCAAACTCATTCTACGAGGCCACCATCACCCTGATACCAAAACCAGACAAAGACGTCACAAAAAAAGAAAACTATAGGCCAATATCACTGGTGAACATAGATGCAAAAATCCTCAACAAAATAATAGCAAACAGAATCTAGCAGCATATTAAAAGGATCATACACCATGATCAAGCAGGGTTTATCCCAAGTGGAGAAAAGGCAGTGTCTTCAATAAGTGGTGCTGGGAAAACTGGACAGCTACATGTAAAAGATTGAAATTAGAACACGCCCTAACACCATACACAAAAATAAACTCAAAATGGATTAGAGACCTAAATGTAAGACTGGACACTATAAAACTCTTAGAGGAAAACACAGGAAGAACACTCTTTGACATAAATCACAGCAAGGTCTTTATTGACCCATCTCCTAGAATAATGGAAATAAAAACAAAAATAAACAAATGGGACCTAATGAAACTTAAAAGCTTTTGCACAGCAAAGGAAACCATAAACAAGATGAAAAGACAACCCTCAGAATGGGAGAAAATATTTGCAAACGAATCAATGGACAAAGGATTAATCTCCAAAATATATAAACAGCTCATGTAGCTCAATATTAAAAAAACAAACCACCCAATCCAAAAATGGGCAGAAGACCTAAATAGACATTTCTCCAAAGAAGATATACAGATGGCCAACAAACACATGAAAGGATGCTCAACATCACTAATCATTAGAGAAATGCAAATCAAAACCACAATGAGGTATCATCACACACTGGTCAGAATGACCATCATCAAAACATCTACAAACAGGGCTTCCCTGGTGGCGCAGTGGTTAGGAATCCGCCTGCCAATACAGGGGACACAGGTTCCAGCCCTGTTCGGAGAAGATCCCACATGCCGCGGAGCAACTAAGCCCGTGTGCCACAACTACTGAGCCTGCGCGCCTAGAGCCCGTGCTCCACAACAAGAGAAGCCACTGCAATGAGAAGCCTGCACACCGCAACGAAGAGTAGGCCCCTGCTCGCCGCAACTAGAGAAAGCCCGCACTCAGCAACAAAGACCCAACTCAGCCAAAAATAAATAAACTAATTAATTAATTTTAAAAAAATCTACAAACAATAAATGCTGGAGAGGGTGTGGAGAAAAGGGAACCCTCTTGCACTGTTGGTGTGGATGTAAATTGATACAGCCACTATGGAGAACAGTATGGAGGTTTCTTAAAAAACTAAAAATAGAACTACCATATGCCCCAGCAATCCCACTACTGGGCATATACCCTGAGAAAACCATAATTCAAAAAGAGTCATGTACCAAAATGTTCATTGCAGCACTATTTACAATAGCCAGGACATGGAAGCAACCTAAGTGTCCATTGACAGATGAATGGATAAAGAAGATGTGGCACATATATACAATGGAATATTAGCCACAAAAAGAAATGAAACTGAACTATTTGTAGTGAGGTGGATGGACCTAGAGTCTGTCATACAGAGTGAAGTAAGTCAGAAAGAGAAAAGCAAATACCGTATGCTAACACACATATATGGAATCTAAAAAAAAAAAAAAAAAAAAAAATGGTTCTGAAGAACCTAGGGGCAGGACAGGAATAAAGACCCAGACGTAGAGAATGGATTTCAGGACATGGGGAGGGGGAAGGGTAAGCTGGGACAAAGTGAGAGAGTAGCACTGACATATATACACTACCAAACGTAAAATAGATGGCTAGTGGGAAGCAGCTGCATAGCACAGGGAGATCAGCTCCGTGCTTTGTGACCACCTAGAAGGGTGGGATGGGGAGGGTGGGAGGGAGATGCAAGAGGGAGGGGATATGGGAATATATGTGTACGTACAGCTGATTCACTTTGTTATAAAGCAGAAACTAACTCACCATTGTAAAGCAATTATATATACTCCAATAAGGATGTTAAAAAGAAAATACACGAAGGACAAAAAAAATAAAAGAAATAGTGTTACTGTGAGTTCCAATTAATATATGTATTAAGGCACAGATATATGTATTCAAGGGAGATACTCCACAAATTTAAAAACAGTAATTTGAAAACAGAATAAAAACAGTGCAAGAGATTTGATATTTTTTGTGTTTAACAAGTATTTTTCAAAAATAAAGGAGTTCTTTGTATTTAAAATGCACAGCGATCTTTTTATGGATAATTATCCTTAATTCATACAGTATTAGCCTGCTGGGAAGTTTATGTTTTCACAGAATGACAGTTTCATAAGTATATTTTGATTTAAGGACCAAATATATTTATGCAGTGCCTAGCTCAGTGTCTGGCATACAGTAGGCTCTCACTAAACGTTTGGCTATAATGGTGAATGATTATATTCCTGAACGGTGTATGATTGTATTGGCTCCCGTTTTATCAGTATATTGTGTTTATAGACCAGACCAATTAAAATATTCTAATGAAAGAACTCAAATAATTTTATCTATAAGTCTGATTGTGTCCATTATAAAAACAAAGCAACAACCACAAGAAACAAAGGAAGAACTGAAAAAAACTGGGATCACGGTAATCAAGTGAGTTTCTAAGAGTCAGAGAAAATTCTGCAGATAAAGATGCGAATAGAAGTTAAGGCTGATGATTCCCCATTTCAATGCTTTGTTTTACCTGACCACACTTCCTCCCTCCTTAGAGAAAATCGATGCACAATGAAATTATCTGTACTAATCTCTGGTAAATAAATAGCAGAAATCTTTCTTGTTTCAAGACATCAATGTGAAACAATTGTTCATACGAAGAATTTGGTTTGTTTTTCTCCACGGCGCTTCAATTTTTCATTTTGCCAATTAAAAAAAAAGTAAAATGTTTTCATAATGTGAGCAAACAGCAACTACAGAGAGGATACACAAAATTTAAAAATTATTTAGAGGAAATTTCACTCAAATATATATTTGACACACATTATTCAGAAACAAAAAATGTTTGTACGTTTAGTCAAACTTGTAATTTCAAAAGGAATTGGAAGGAATTTAAAATGTAAAGGAGATGAGCAGAAAACATAGCAATTTTCAGGTGGATACCTGTATTTAGCAGCTAAATGTATCACCCTTAAATTGCATGTCTGAGATCCACATTTTTACATCTGTGCACATATCAAATTTGGGTAAATATATGTGCAGTTCAGAAATTTTACAAATTATATCTGAAAGTACACTTAGAATACGCACGATGACATTTTTACATGTGTAGAATGTTAGGCTTTTTCAGGGTGTTTTATACCCTGCCTCTCTAATTTGTATTTAGATTTCAAACCTGCTTTGCAGGAACCGTATCTAATTCAGTGTTCTCTGCACCATCGGGCATACTACTTGTACTAAATAACTGTTTATCATCATTGAGTGCCTGAAAGTAAACACAACACAATTTCATCTGCCAAAATTCTGCTATGCATTTATATGTTGCTTTTAAAATCACATAACCCCAAGTAAATCACTTAAACATGGTCTACTGTACAATTTTGGTCTCCTGTCTGTTTCTTCTCTCATTATTCTTCCAATGTTACTTTTATTTCTATATCCCCTTCATCTTTATTTTTAGATCAAACCATTTTTACTATAAATTCAATTCTTTGAAAAGATAAGAAGTTTTTGGTCTCTGATAAACCTCTACCATTCAGAGAAAATGCTGAAAGAAAGAGAAAAAGCTGAAAGAAAGAGAAAAGAAAAAAGAAAGGAACTCACACACACACTCAACATACACACAATAAAGAAGGGTCATATCATTCCAGAGCGAAATTCCAAAGATAGAGGCTTTCAATTATGGAATGGTTAACAACAGAACTGTAATCTGAAAAAGATTGGAAAACAAAAGAGATATTTAAAATATTTTAAAATCACTCTCACATATTCCTGTGTTGATTTCTTTCACTTCTTTCAAAGAAACTTGACAGCTCTTGGAAAACAAAACCCTTCAAATCTTCTTGAAGCTTACAGTCTCAGTCCTCAGAAAAGAACCCTTTCTATGTTGTACACACTTAGAGCAGACATGGACTAAAGTGCTAAACAACAGTTCAGTAGCAGCCATCTCAAATCACTGAGATTCATCCAGAAATGCCAAAAAGCACAGAACCAGCAAGCCCACAATCAATGGGATAAAGAAAGAAGGGTGAGATGAAAAGGAAAGCTTCATAAATGTATGCTTTTGTCATCAAAATTAAAAAATCACAATTTTCAGCCAGTATCTGAATTAATAAAGACTTTTTAAAAATAACTTGCATTTATTTCTGTAACCTTTGAAAAAACTTTAAAGAATAGCTGCGTTTTTCTGCTCTTACCAGACACTGAAGATTCTCAGGCATAAGCCATGTAAAGTGTCTCCAAGATGGGAGGGACATGATTCTTAGAATCTCAGATTTACAGAAGTGGGGCCAGTGGGGTATAGTCAGAAACTCACTAAGTCAAGAATTAAAAGACTTTTGCTAAGCATCTGCCTCAAACACTAATTAAGTTTAATTTGGATAAAGTATTTCGTCTCTAAGCCTCAGTTCCCTTATCTGAAAAATGGGAATAGTATTATTTGTCTTAGCTCAAAGTTGCTGTGTAGATCAAATGAGATAATGTATGTGAAAGAGCTTTGATGATGGTAAAGCGTGCTGCAGCTAAAAAGTATTATCTTCTAATACAGTTCTAATGGGCAGATAAGGTAAATGAAGCCCATTGTAATGGCCAGCAGGACCAGAAGTAGAACTTTGGTTTACCATAGTCTGTAAAAGGAGATTCTCTTCAGATTTTCGTGGTGAGGTTTTGCATGAAACATGCATAATCTGAAAGTGGCCCCATGTGTACCCCCTCTTTTCTGAATTCACGTGATGATTTTCTCTTATGCTAGGAAGGAGTCAAGACTCGAATGAGCAGTAATATTCTGCCTACTGACTGTGAAATTCCTGAAACAATAATTCCCAGCTGGTGTTCCTTAGACTCCGAGGATGAAATTAGGGTGGGAGGAGGGATTGGACATGGAGTTGTTCCCAGAAGAATGTACACCAACCTCTGTACTAAAATATTCTATACACATTTGTATTGCTTTGCTTCCAATGTATGTAGCTGCTATTAAGATTATTCAGATAAAATCCATCTGAAAGCATTATGGAATTCAGAGTTGCTTTTGGTATTTTGTAATTTTTAAAATGAAAAGATATTTAAGCATACATACAACTACTAGAAAAAGGACTTCTCAGACTTTAAAAATTTGGGAAATTTTGCCTAATCCATTTCTTCCAATTCTGAAGTGATATAATGAGTAGGTAAGGTGGGAAACAAATTCAGTATAACATATTTAAGGGCAAAAATATGTAAGAGCCCCTTTCCCCTCAAAAATATGTAAGAGTTAACTTTTCTTTAAAAGATAATTATGGGGCTTCCCTGGTGGCGCAGTGGTTGAGAGTCCGCCTGCTGATGCAGAGGACGCGGGCTCGTGCCCGGTCTGGGAAGATCCCACATGCCGCGGAGGGGCTGGGCCCGTGAGCCATGGCCGCTGAGCCTGTGCGTCCGGAGCCTGTGCTCCGCAACGGGAGAGGCCACAACAGTGAGAAGCCCGCTTACCGCAAAAAAAAAAAAAAAAAAAAAAAAAGATAATTATGAAAATAATAAAATTCTAATCACACTTTACTTGGTGATTGTTACAATACAAATTATGCTTTTATTTATTGATTTTCATTGCTTTTTGGGGGTTTCCAGATAATAAGGATGACCACTAAATTATTTTCTGAATTTGGTTTTTTGTTCAGCCAGAAAAAATTCCTTGGAATAATTTGGTGAGAAGGTAATCTCTTCAGGAAAAATCGTTATTCATAAAACTTTAGTACTCAGTTTTACACTTATACTCAATGGATGCTGAGATTGTAGAAATTTTTAAAAAGAAAAGGTATGTTCTGAATTTGGTATGTAACTCTTGCAAATCAGCATCTCCAGGAATTCTAACATGATAACTTGAAAAGTAAAGGAAAAGTTATGATAGCCTTATTTAATGGGCTTCTGAATACTTACAACAAAATATCAGTTATATATAATATTTTAAATATAAAAAGGGAAAAATGAGTACCAGAATCACTGGACTAATTAGTGATAATAATGCACATTTAAGCTTTTAATAATCCTGAAGTGTAGTTATTATTATTTCCATTCATAGATGAGGAAATTGAAAATAGTGGACTAAAGCCATGGAGCTTGTAAGTGTCGTAACTGGAATTCAGTTCTAACTCAACCCGAAGTCTAGGATACAAACTTCAGTTATCTGGCATGATGAAATGGCAACAGGAAAATAAATATTTTTTTTGTTCCAGCTGGAGCTAATGTACGGCTAGTGGTTCAGAGGTGTGTCCAGGTTTTGTGGGGTCTGAAACATAAAAATTTAAGAAATTAAAAAAAAAATTGATAATAAGGCCCATGCAGGTGAGGGGTCCATTGACCTTCTGGGTAAATAAATCCATCTTGGATGTGGTTTCAGGAATCCAGCCAATACCTATCCCAGGTCCTCCATTGTAAACATGATTCTAGCCCTAACCTTAAATCAAGAATACCACTAGGCATTTGTGCTAGTACGTGCGTGTTTCCTGCTCTAACTTATTAAAAGATATTACAAAATCCCTTCCATAAAAATTGTTCATTAAGACATGGATTCCTAGCGGTAAATGTCATTGCTCTGAGCTGAGACCCATAGCTTCAGGATATGAGAGTTTGATTTTCTTCTTAAAATGAACATATTAGTTATTCAACGCTCTAATTATTTATTGCCTGCCTACTATTTGTTTAGTATGCTGCTAGTTTCTGGAGTACAGCAGAGAACCAGAGAAGTAATTCCTAGCGTAACAAAGCTTCTAATTCTTGGAATTTCTATCAGTTACGTCACCTCTGTCAAATGCACAGCTTCAAAAACTTGGTGTAGCCCACGACTTTTTTCTCTCCTTCTCCACATATCCAATCTATTATGTTGATATTTTCCTGTGACATATCTTTTGATTCATTTATAATTCCCCTTTTCTATTAACATGAGTCCTTTCTGCCTCAAACTTGAATTATTAGGATACCTTCTTTAAAGTTTCTTTCTTCTTTCAACAAATATTTATTGCATAACAGGTATACATCAGATAGAGTGCTAGGTACTTATCTTTCTAAACTCTGTTCTTTTTCCTCTCCAGTCTATCACGTGTACTAAAAATATTACTTTCCTCATGTCACACAGAGCCTCTAGGGGTTTTGTGCCAGAGTAATAAGATGGAACACGATGAAACTGAGTGTGATGAAGAAGATCACAGATACGTTTTGAGTCGGTGCCCTCCTGAGAAAAGAGCAGTTTGAATTGCTCTGGAATAAGGTGCTTCAGGGAACTCTACTCAATACTCTGTATTGGCCTCTATGGGAAAAGAATCTAAAAAAGAGTGACTATATGTATAACTGATTCACTTTGCTGTACAACTGAAACTAACACAACATTGTAAATCGACTATACTCCAATAAAAATTAAAAAAAAAAATGAGGTGCTTGCCTGGATAGACTGCATTCTAGGTCTGTACTGGTATGAGGACTGAGCTGACACCTGGTAAATGGGAGAGGAGGGTTCATTCATCCTGAATTCCAGGGCTTGCCACTACTGGAAAATGATTGGTGATCAATAAATATTTATTAACTGATTGATTCCAGTATGTATTGAGTCACAACTCTGTTTCAGGCGTTCAGCCCTGTAGCCATCATCAGGCCCAGATTACACCTTCAATGCTTTCCCCTTCATCACTCACTCTCATGCAATAGTCAGGCTGACCTCTCTGATGTCCTGGGCACATTATATCATTCCTTTCTGTGTAGTTGCTTATACAACTTCTCTTGTAAGCCCTATCTCTCTTCTTCCTGCTCTAAAACAAAATTCATGATACCACAGGTGTTGTTCCTCAATAACATTTAGTCTTATGTCATCCATTAATGACTTACATATATGTAAGTCCTGTATGGTCTAGTGGTGAAACTGCAGGCTTGGGGATCAGACTGGTGGGATTTTATTCCTGAATCTATTCACTGGCCTTGTTACACTGGGTCAGTTAGTTAACCAACATAACACCAAAGTTTCTGTGTAAGTAAATTGGACACAAACTGTAGTACTGGCCTCATAAATTTGTCATGAGGATTAAATAAGACAGTCTGTTTAATGTACCTGGGACATTCTGTGTGCTCAATACACATTGCTCTTAATATTCTTAATATTCATCTTAATCAGTATCTTGAGGGTATCTATGTTATTGACTTACTTCCTCTCTATTTCCCATAGCACTTAGCACAGACTGGACAAAGATAAAGATTCAATGCATACTTAATTGTGCCCAATATATATTGGACAGTTTATTGTAACAAACAATGCAATTATTCTCAGAAGAATGCCACAAGGCCCATCTGAAACATGCTGTTTATTCTTGTGACAATCCATTATTAGCACCTACTTTATCCCATTCTCCTGACCCCTCATCTTCATTCTTCATATTAAAAGTCACTAAATGCTCTGGATTCTTAATTTAGCATCTCTCCCAAATCTGTTCCTCCCTTGTTTCCACTGCCTTTCACCTCTACACCAGCTGCTTTGCTGCATATTGACCTCCCCTTGTGGGGCTGCAGCTCAAACTTCCTTCCTTGGAATGTATCCCCCCACTTCACTGCCAGGTTAACTACCTGATACAGCATATTTCATCATGCCTTTCCTCCACTGCTCATTTACTTACCTAATAAAGTCCACACTCCTCCACTTGGTTTTTAAGGCTCATCATAAATCTCTTTTCACCTTTCCTGGTAACATTTAGATTTTACTTTTGGCTTTATGTGCTCTTAGTTTTGGTCTGGAAACCTTATTCATTGTCCTCTTAAAACACTCTTCTCATTTCCTCTCCAGAGTTTGGCTTCTGCTATTTTTTCCACTTACTATATCTTTTCCTATTCTACTTATCAATAAAAATCCTGCCCATTCTTCAAGATGTTGTTAAAATTCTATTTTATTCATAAGGTTTTCCTTCTATATCAGCTAACAATAAACTACTGAGCCTCTAATTCTGCAACAGACATTGACTGAGTGCTCACTTTATACCAGGCACTATACTAGGTGTTTAGATTACCAGTATGAATAAGGGTTGTTTTCTATTCCAAAGAATTTAATTTGTCCCCTTTCTAATTCCTATACCATTCATCGGATCACTTATTGTGGCACCCAACACATATTGCTTATCATATCCAACTGACACCACTTTGAGATGAGGAAACTGAGATTTAGGGAAGCTAATATGACTTACTCAAGTTCATACAGCTGATAAATGATCTGCACTGTTTCTGAAGTTGCTAAATGGAGATAGATTCACGTAGGCACTTTTTATTTATTTATTTATTTTTTGGTGATGTCAACAGTACCCAACAGATTAAATGCTCAATCTGAATTTACTGAATAAAGATATTCTGATTTTCATATATTGATTTTATGTTTTCCTTTTGCAATTTTTATAGCTAGAGGTAATTTAAAAAAGTCATTGGCTTTTGATTTTTTTTTTTTTTTTCTGGTATGCGGGCCTCTCACTGTTGTGGCCTCTCCCGTTGCGGAGCACAGGCTCCAGACGCGCAGGCTCAGCGGCCATGGCTCACTGGCCCAGCCCCTCCGCGGCATGTGGGATGTTCCTGGACCGGGGCACGAACCCGTGTTCCCTGCATCGGCAGGCGGACTGTCAACCACTGTGCCACTAGGGAAGCCCGGCCTTTGATTTTTAATACCACCAAAATATATCCATTAACCTGATAGCCAGAGAAATGTCGAAGCCAGAGGTGTCTCAAAATGGTCAATACAACACTTTCAAATAAAGTAAATATGTGCATTACAGTGATACAAGTAGGTGTGCCTGTGTTAGCTCTGTCCTTGGGCAAACTTAAGCTAGCATTTTAATAACAAATAGACAAAAATATCTGATTTAATTTTTATTTCCCAAATATGGAGAGTTTGTATATCTGAAATAGACTTCCCTTTGGGCAATACTGACACAGGTAATATCAAGGAGAGTGTATTTACATAAGCAGGAGCTGTTTTTGAAGGAGGGAAAATACAAACACTCCTGAAAAAAAAAAATCTTGAATATATACTCACTTTAGAGAAAATCCTCTATAGAAGGAGCCTAACTGGGGCTTATAAAAGTTTAACGCAGAATGATGTTAAAAATTACATTTTTTTGCACGTTCAAAGTAATTTTCCTTTGAAGATGCATATAACATTCTGTGTTTTCTTTCATCATATTTATTAATAAAAGGTTAAATTTATATAATGGCCATACATGTATATATAAGCAGTTTGCTACTTATAAAGCTATTATACCTAGATGAACTTGTTGTGCAACTTCCATGTGAAGGGGGGTACACCTATAAGGAAACAATCTACAGAACATAGTTAAAGTGCCAAATAACTGACCAGGGTTTTTATTATCATAACTTGACCACTGTCACTAGACATTAATTCCCATAGGGTCAAAAGTTATTC
This sequence comes from Aethalodelphis obliquidens, assembly GCF_003676395.1. Lineage (NCBI taxonomy): Eukaryota > Metazoa > Chordata > Mammalia > Artiodactyla > Delphinidae > Aethalodelphis > Aethalodelphis obliquidens. Next base: position 17,988,844 of record NW_020837957.1, on the reverse strand, counting down.
TGCATTCCTGTGTGTTGCAAAGTTGTTCTCAATTATTAATAAAACAAGCAAATATTAAATGAGATGCACTAAATGATACAAAGAAACAAAATAAGCTTGCAAATCTGCTCAATTCTATTTATCCAGCTTTTCCATAACTGTCTAAAAATGAGACAGAAAATTCTCTGTACTTTTAAACTGGGAAGATAACAGTGAGTGGCATCTCCATGTTCTCCTTCCTTTCAATAGGTGCCACTGATTGTGCATCAAGATGAGGATATATTTTTAATTGTTAGCACTCCACATGCATTATGCTTATCCTCCTTTACCGTGCACCTCTCATCAACTTCACTGTCATTTAATGTCAACCCATGTTTTAGGAAAAAAATGTCAAGTAATTTGAAAGTCTCAAAGAAAATCATGGTAAGAGAATATGTGAGCCAGTGCTGTGCTGCGGAATGTCTAACCACTGGCTCTCCTCCTCCCCAACTCTAATTAAACCCTGATTTGTAGTGTTTGCAAATTTCCTTGGGGTAAATACTCCCACCAGTATTTCAAGCTACCAATGCAATGTCACTGAATGTAGAGTTGGGAAGATATTTTACAAACTATATCAGAAAGTACATTCAGGTTGTCCATTTTGACATTTTTACATGTGTACAATGTTAGGCTCTTCTTGGGTGGTTTTTTTCACCCTGCCTCTCTGATTTGTATTTAGATTTCAAGCCTGCTTGTTTAAAGGGAGCTGGTTTCAACATGCCACTGAGCCACTCTCCCTTTAATTAGAAAATAGGTGTCTGAAACTAATCATGCTTATAGGATACCACTGTTACTTACAAACTAAGATGCTTAAAGTTTGTTGTATTTCAATTTATTCTTTGAATATTAATACGCTCAAAATATTCTAATTTAAAAGACACAAAAGGTGTGAGAAGTTTCTATCACCCCTGTATCCTAGCCACCAAGTTTTCTTCCCTGGAGATAAACAACTTTGTCAGTTTCCTGTGTATACATACAAAAATATTCTATGCAAATGTGTATATCCCATCCCCTCCTTTTAAAAACATAAATGGTAGCATACTTTACAAACTGTTTTACGTCTTGTTTTTTGTTTGTCTTAAAATATATTGACAAATGTTTTATAGTGTTGATGTGGATCTATTTAGATTATTTTCTGTCTTTTGCTTTTACATACACAGACACACACAAAGCTCCTATTATGGCATTACATGTAGGTGTGGTTTTGCACATGTATATGTATAGTCCTAGAAGTGTAATTTCTTTTTCAAAAGTTTTTTATGTTTGTATGCTTTCTTTGCTTTGCTTTGCTTTGCTTTTGCTTTTGCCAAATTGCCTTCCAACGAAGTGGAGAGATTCAGTTTCTTCACACTTTCATCAATGCAGTGTATTATCACCTTTCAGATCTTTGTCAATCATACACATGAAAACAAAAATCTCTAGATGATACTGATTTATATTTCCCAGATTATGAGTGAGACTGACCACCTTTTGTTTATTTAAAAGTATTTGCTTTTCTTTGAGATTTTTGTAGATTTCCTTCACCCGTGTTTTATTGGATAATTTTTTATCTTGATATATGTTGTGGATAGTTTATGGATCCAAATTATTTTTTTCCACATGACCATCTTACTTTTTCAATGTTTTTTATTAACTAATTAATGTCTTTTCTACATATTTGCTATGTCGTCTTCACATACTAAATTCTATGCTTTTGGAATTTCTGGACTTTTAAAACTATTCTGTTTATGTTTGTGCATGTTTGTGTGTATGTATGTACATGCATGCATGCCGATATTACATGGTTTTAAATACTGAAGCTTTATAAGACGTTTTAATAACTGGAAGGTCTAGTTTACCCCTCATGACTTTTCTCATTAAGATTTTCATGGCTCTATTTGATTGTTTATTTTTTCGTATGAATTTTAGCATCAGCTTATCTGTTTTCAAATATACTTGGATTGTTATTTTACATAGGATCACACAATTTTTATAGGTGAACTTAGGATAACGGACAACTTTATGACGTGTGTCTTCTTGTTCATGAACATTGTTTCTATCTATTCAAGTTATTTCTGTTCTATAGTAGCTTTTCAGATTTCTTCATATAGTGTTTGTTCACTTTTTTGGTTAAATTTATTTCCAGATTTTTTTTTCTGTTGGTATCAGAAAGCCAAACTTTTATTGTACTTCAATTTCTACTGAACCTTTGAATGTAAATAAATTACTGGAAATGAGCCATAGACTTCTTGTTGAATAAGAATAAGGTTTGTATATTGGACTGGAAAATGGATACAAACCAAACCAGAGTTAGCTTTATCATTCTTTTATATGATAAAGATAGCTCTCTATCAATTAAGAGGTAAAATATAGATTTTATCTATTTTAACATAATTACATATTAGTTCACTGGCTTAAATCATTTCAAATGTTAAGTTTTTGTTCTTTTTTCCCTTAAAAAGTCAGCAAACAAGTAAATATAAAAACTGGCAATAAGTACAGCTTAAACTACATACACCTATAATTTTTGAAGATATACATCACAGGACAATCCTAGGATTCTATTCCTCCTTGACATGTGCTACTGGCCACTCCTTCTACCACTTAAACAACCTCTGCACATGCCCTTACTGAACGGTGATGAAGCTCTCTTGAACTGACATCTTATATTCATAATGTTCCTCCAATAACATTTCTTCCTACCTCCTATCTCAACATACAACTTAATCACAATGAACCAGCAACTCTTTTCCCAGATTTCTTGGTCCTTACCATTTCACCAGTTCTTAGCATTGATGTTATTAAATCAGTACATAATTTATTTTAAACAAAGTATGTATCTCGTTTGAATGACGGTGATAATGTCTTCTCAACACTGCCCACAGCAGACAGAGGTTAATACACACAGGGGAAGGACTACTAAATCATGTTGTGTGTTTTGTACACGCAGCCAAAAGAAAAGCAGAATTTAATTCCTCCACATCATTTTTTCCCGTGTCTCAGTAGAGTGACACCTTCCTCAATCACCTAACTAATGTGCGGAAAGAATGAAAACTCTTTGAGAAATCAGTGACTCAGAAAGTTACAAACCAAAAATTATGAAGCATCAAATGACATGCTATTTATCATTTTTCTTCTTCATAAAATCCACCACTTATAGACTCTGCTAGTGGCTATATATAAAAAGCTTCTCTGACTGCATGGTTTAAAAATAGTAGATATATATGTGTAAGATATTTTTATCATAAAATTATTATTTGCTTATTCAAAAAGTCTTTAAAAATAGAGAAATGTAGGAACAAATCCCTGATTCATTCATGTTCTTAAATTCAATTACATCCTCTCGTTCAAATCTTTTGAAAGCATAATTTTACCCATACCTATCTATATACAATTTTATCCTGTATAACATAGTAAAAGCATTTTACTTTTTACAGTATATTTAAATTGTGACAGAGTTTAAAGATAAAGTATAGAAAATAACACAACAGATTTCTCCCATCATTATATAATTTAATTAACTACTAGAGACAGTGGAATACAGCAGGAAGTACACGGCTTTGGAGTCAGATAGATGTGGGTTCATCTACTCTCTGTGTCTTCCTCTATATGTTCTTCACTTTTTCCCTACCAACTGAATTGCCGATTTTCAGCTCAGTGGATGACCTCCCAGAACGAAAGTAACATTTCCTTGCCTTCTTGCAGCTAGTAGTTCTATCCAATGTGACGTGGGTGAAATGGTGTATGAAACCTCCTAGCCTGAACTTAAAAGTGGAGGAATATTCTCTTCCTCACCCCTTTCTCCTTTCTGCTAGCTGGAATGCATGTATGAAGGCTGGAGTTCAAGCAACCATCCTGATCTCAGCAACAAGAGCACATTTCTGGAGCAATGGAAACCTGAAAAAGTTTTGGTCTCTGAGGACTTTGTGGAATGCCGTATTTGCCCCAGACTACCTATCATGGGCTTTTACGAGACAGACTTTTATCCGTGTTTAAGTCTTAGTTACGTTGGAGAAATTCTAAATCTCTCACAGCTTTATCTAATTCCAATTAATACAATTGCTTTCAGTACCAAATAATAGATGAACAGTGGTTTACACCAAAAGGATGTGTATTGTTTCCATAAAAAAACAAACACATAGGGCTTCCCTGGTGGCGCAGTGGTTGGGAGTCCGCCTGCCAATGCAGGAGACACGGGTTCGTGCCCCAGTCTGGGAAGATCCCACATGCCGCAGAGCGGCTGGGCCCGTGAGCCATGGCCGCTGGGCCTGCATGTCCAGGGCCTGTGCTCCGCGGCGGCGGGAGAGGCCCCAACGGTGAGAGGTCCGTGTGCCGCATAAACAAAACAAAACAAACAAACAAACAAAAACCTTCAAAGGCTGGCAATCCCAGGGTGGCTTGGCAGCTTGCTGCAATTTTCATGTACCTAGATTATTTTTCTTGTTTACTTCATGATTCTCATTATTTTACTCTTATCCCTTCATGATCCCCAAATGGCTGCTTCAGCCTCCAGCATCATCTACTTACATAAAAATGTTCAAAGGCAAGAAGAAAGGTTGCAGAAAAAGAAAAGAAAAGGAAAAAAAAGGTTGGAGGAAGCTATTTAAAGAAGCCCCCAGCAAGTTATTCTTAAGTCTTGTTGACCAGAATTATACTGCATGCCCATCCATGGATTTAACTACTTACAAAGGAGATTGGGACTACTCTCATCAGCTTAGACTATTCTCAGTTTATCTCGTGGGGCTATTTACTTTTCTTCTCAAGCAAAATCAGGGCTCCATTAGCAATAAAGATTCAAGAATGGCCAAAGGAAGAATCATGTGGTTACACCAGCCATATGACCTTGGTTTTGTGTCATTACCTATGTAATGGGGTGAAAATGGTGCCCAACTCTTAGGAAATCAAAAGAGATGTTATTTGAAAGGAGCTAATAAATGTAGTGTTTATACCAAATGCTCAATATATGGTAGTTATTATGACTATCATTATTTCTTTGAATTGATGTATCTTAGTTTACATAACTGATCCCATCTCAAAGATATTAGGTTATTTTTTGCTTGTTTTTGGCTATTGTATATAACTCTAAAGTTAATATCCTTCTCTATACAACTTTTTTTTCCCCTCTCTCTGTTTAGGATTCTTTTCTTGGGTATACTCCTAAAAGTATAATTACTGGGTCATTCAATATTATTGGAATAGATTGTGACCCTTCTGGGATAGTATGAAATTACATAGAAATCAGGAAGTCAAACACTCCTTATACCTTCCTAGGAAAGTATACTGGGCTGCACATAAAGGAAGACTCAACTTTGGGGGATCATGAATATAAACAAACACAATTAAACCTGAGATATGTTCATTTTGCCATGGTTCCAAACGTTTCTCTTCTGAATAGAAATCAGTGTGGCCTAATAGAAAGTTCATTAAACTTGTCTTCAGATTTCTGGGTTGAAATTTCTGCCTTGTCACTCTCTGTGTGACCTTGGGTATGACTCTCTGACTCCATTCCCTCATCTGTAAAATGGGGATTATAAACATGGCCTACCTACCTGAAACAAGTAAATAGATAGGGGAACACTTTGGAAATTGTAAAAGACTGTAGAGATATAGATGATTATTAGTATCTAATGAAAAGATCTGAGATAGAAAAAAAGGGAATGCTTTCAGTTCAATATAACAAATATTTCTGTGTTCCAGGCATAGTTCTTAGTACTTAAATTATATTACCTCATTTAATCTTCCCAGTAAACTGAGGAGATAAATACCATTAGTATGGCCATTTTACAGATGAATAAACTGAGGCACAGAGAAGTTAAATACCTTGCCCACAGTCATTGTGGATTTGAATCCAGGAAGTTTGGTTCCAAAATGCTGAGGCTGAACCACAATGCTATATAGTTTGTGTTGTGTTAAAAATGTTCAGATGAATGCCCCTTTCCTAACACTTTAACTAATAAAGCAGAAGACTTCCACCTGAGTGGCAGCCTGTGTAGCCAACATTCCCTATTCCTCTGGATAGTGGGTCCTCAGTGTAGCCACACTGGGCTTCACACAGTGTGAAACTTGAAGCAGGATCTAACAGACGTAGGTTGGGCTTTTTTTGTGGTTTCATGTGTTGAGATGTGTATCAATAGAAAGGTCTATGTGTGATCAGACATTTTCGCTAGTATTGAGCTCTAAAGAGAACATAGCAAGCAAGCTATTCCTAGGACAAATTGTGAAGAAGGTGACATCGTTTCCGATCTGCTTACCTACTGCTTTACAACAGCTCCTACCCCCTCTCAGTGTCTTCATGTTGCCCTTCTGCTCTTCATTTCCTCTCAGCCATTTCTATCCCTGCCTGGTTAGTACCTGTTGCTCAGGATTAAGCTCTCTATCCTCCCTAGCTAAAAACCTACTTTCAATTAACTTCCCCTTTAAAGGGACCTAATCAACGAACTTATTATTTAAGGTGTTAATAACAGAAATGAAGCAATGTGCTAGCTTTCTTTCCAAAGACAAATGCATTTTAACACAAAGGGGGTGGTGGCTTAGTTTGCTGATAAAATTTTAGGCATTAACAGAAACTGGTGGTGAGGAAGAATTTTGGGGTGGGATTTGCAGCACTCTTCAACTCATGCCAACTGAGTCTAGTCTGTCTCAGACAGGAAGCAAGTAGGAGAAAGAGGTATGGTAAGAGAAGGGAAAAGGCATCTTTGGCAGGTAGACAATTATTCTGGTTTTCTTTAGGAAAGCAAGTGCCAGCTCTCCCAACCTCCCTTGCAGTGAGAAGTGGCAATGACCAATGAGATAGTCACTGTCTATGCTGAATTCCTCACGTGGGTGCTTTACCTCTCTTCTGGTCACTTTCTCCTTCTTCTTTTCTGAAATGAAGACAAAGACTGAGGCAGCAACAGCAGCTGTATGTTGATGGGTGGAGGGAAAAGGCTAGGTTAATCCCAAGCAGCTTGATTCTGACATCTTTATGCCACTAATCAACACCAAAAGGGCACACCTCTGGGTGTGGCATTATGTAGGGATAAAAAATGTCCCTTATTTGTTTAAATTACTCTTTTTTGGTTACTTGTAGCAGAACACAATTCTTAATCAATATGACCTCTGGCTGAAATGGGCTAAAGGCATTTAAAATGGCCTTCAATGAGTACCTTGAAACTTTCTTATCTAAATATGTCTGAAGTATTTACTATTTATTAAGCACCCACTGCACCACTGGCTATTTATACAATCGCATGAAGATGATTATTATCAGTGTCTGACAGAGGACACTGAAGCTCAGACAGTCTGAGCCATTTGCTTAAAGTCGCACAGTGAATGAATGAAGGATTTGGTATAAACACTGGGTCTTTTGCTGAAGGGTATATATACATATATATTTCCACACAGTTCTCCTGTCTTGTCTCCTAAGCAAGAACAGAGATTATGCTCCACATGGAAGTTGGTCAATGCTGAATTTATAAGAATTTTCATTTACTGAAAATATTTCTTAAATATTATTTTATCAAGCTATTAGGGTTTATTATAAAAATGATCTGTATACATGGAAAATACATGGGGCTCATGGGTAGTCTTAAAATAGACCTTAAAATTCAGGTAATACTTTAGAGGGGTGATAAGGGTCTTGAATAAGATGCAGAAAAATAACAATGCAGGAAGAAAATAGAGGAATCTAAATATCAAGAAGAAGTGTTGGAATAACACGTGGGCTTAACCCCTTTGGACACTTCAGCCTACTTTTCTTTCATGGTCACTACCGCATATATATCCCTAACCTTTCAGCCCTTTTGCAAAGGTGGGTGATTGGTCCTGACAAGGATCAGATAAGTCATGGAGACAGAGCCATACGTCCATTGTCATTTTGAAAGGAAAAAAAAAATGTAAAGTGCACGCTATTTTTGTAAATATGATTCAAAAGCCTAACGTTTTGACTAATCATTTCAGTTCTGGACACTTACCCTAAGGAAATAATTATTGACATGGGCAAAGAATTAAAGGAAAGATATTTGCAGTATTGTTTATGTAGACAATATACTGGGAACAACCTGAAAATTAAAAGTTCGAATTTATAAATTTGAATGGTTATATTGGAGCATTTGGATGATTAAATACTTCATTCCAACAGTAGAACGCCATGCAGCCATTTAAAATATAGCATAATCTTCTGTTGCTCTGTACTGCCAGTGAATAAGGTAGTATGTGCTGCATGATATCATTTTTTTGTAAAAAGTATAATGCATGCTTTTTTTTTTTTTTTTTTTTTTTTTTGTGGTACACGGGCCTCTCACTGTTGTGGCCTCTCCCGTTGCGGAGCACAGGCTCCGGACACGCAGGCTCAGCGGCCATGGCTCACGGGCCCTGCCGCTCCGCTCCACGTGGGATCTTCCCGGACCGGGGCACGAACCCGTGTCCCCTGCATGGGCAGGCGGACTCTCAACCACTGCGCCACCAGGGAAGCCCTGCATGCATTTTTATGTATAGAACATACAATGGAGGGACATAGATATGACAAATGTAAATGACAGTTATGTTTGGGAAGAGGGGTTTCGGGAATTTTTAATTTTCTCCTGGTTACATACATTTTCTTATTTTACTACATTGAAATATTATTTTTCTACATATCATTTTTGCTCTAAAGAAGAAACATTGAAAATAAAAATAGTGAAAACTATAAAAGAGGCTACATGAGCAAATCATACAACAAAGTAAATGGCCCACTCCTACACTGTCTGTAGACATTGCCATAAACAAATGCCAGAAGACTGTTAGTTATTTTGTGCTAACAGAAAACATTTTTTTTTCTTGAGGTGCTTGGCTCCTTAGAAATACAATGCCTCTGTCTGAACAGACTCTGGTTGGAAGGCACCATTGTTGTGTTCTAAGCAGAGGCAGAACCATATTATTAGCCATGAATAAAGGGAAGTATTCATTTTATAGCCCCTTAAAATAGCATTAACAGTAACAAATGAAGATTCTCTTATACTACCTTCCCTAAGACACTAATGCTGCAATTTAAATTATTTATTTTCACTCTTTCCTGTCCTTCTCTTGGTGTTATCTGTTTGCACACGGGCAGGAGATGAAGAGCTCAAGTGCCAATCAGAGACTGAACTGAGATTGTTGAAGGATGGAAAAAAAATTAGATATAGGCTGTCACTGAACATATCTTTTGCATTAAATTATAAACAATATACTGTTAACATTTATATCAGGAAGGAGTACCAGAATTAAAAAAAAAAAATGACCCTGCTTCTTTTCACTGTCCCATTTTCTCTTCACCATGTAAATGTCAAAAGTACATATCTAAGTATTCCATATTGCCAGGAATACGCATATATGCATGTACACAACATTGAAGAGATGGCAGGACAAATGCTTTATTAAATTTTATGCCTGATGCAGAATTTTAAGTTTGTTGTTTTCAACCCAAATTTAATATCTTGGGGTTTTGGTACATATAAGCTTGACAAATCAACTTTCTGTTCTTGAGTTAAAGGAAAATAAAAAGCATTCAGAAAATTTCATGAACTTCAAATGTCAGTTGCAACACAAGATTCTCATACAACTCTAAGTAAATCTGAAACATGTGGATTGAATTTTCCTAGCAATATTCTAGTGTTTGGAAGGAAAATCTGTGCAAAAATGTGTTGCCGGTTTTCTGAAACCCCAAAGTTGAAAAAACATTTTGATTTATTTAGATTTAGAAATGGGATAACCATTTTGCACCCCGGGAAACCTAATTAAGTACCAAATTAAGTTCAGCACTGCATACACAGGGACCTGAATGAGTGAATCCCCCTTTTTAGTTGTATTAAAATGTTTGAATACATTGTAAGTGCGGAATCTAATCAGTTAAGGAGCCAAGAGGTTTCTAACTACCCTATATAATCTCCATCAGCTTCCCCTCAAGTCACCTCCGATAAACATGCAATAAATAAACAGTAAGCAAACACAATATGTAAACCCAAACAACCATACCACCTAAGTAAAAATTGTGAGGTTGCTATACAAACTAACCTCCAGACAAGTTTTCCCATCCTCCAGAAATTCTTGTGTTTCTACTAGTTAAGTATATGTAGAAACACTGATGGACCTCCCTGATCTTGTTTTGTTATTTTTGGCTCTTATTGCACACCTTTGTCCTTTAGTTTGATTTGACTGGACTACTTCCCAACCCTCATTCAAGTTCCATTCAGGAACCCCTGTTCCAGCAGTTCACACCTGTCTTTTACTCTGCTGGATTGGAGATTTACAGAAGATGACAGGAAGGAGGAGAAAATGGGCTAAAATACCTTTAGAGGAAGATTTCATTGCTATGGGCTACTATACCCTTATCAGACTATGGTTGCTATCTATTGGGTTGTCCCTCAAAAACACTGATTTGCAACTGCATTTTAGGAACATTTCCTCTTCCAGGTTAGGAGTCTCTTCCAAATTAGAGATTAAATAAATGGAATTGGTTTAGTACTTCCTCTTCTTGCCTTTCTAAAAATGTGCAATCATTATACAGAAACACAAATAAAAAAGTGTAAGCTTTCTATTCAGGCAGTCTTTGAATTACTTTTTGGTTACTGGTTATAAAAACTGGAGTAAGTACTTTAAATTCTGGAACTCATTTTCCTCTTTTGTAAATGTGGAGATACTAGTACCTCCCTCATTGTGCCATGTCAAGAATTAGTGAAATAGAATAAACAGTTTAACTGGCAAAGTGTTTTGTACATACTAAAAATTCAATTAATGCTACTTTCTCCTCCTCATTTCTTCTAACATCCTAATAACTACACTGCTTGGTATTTTGGTTCAAATCATCAAAGTATCAAAAACAAATAAAATAAAAATAAATTTTCAAAACCAGAACCCATTGTCTGTTATAAAATTCTCTAATTTTTGATGTCCAGGAATACAGAGATATTACGACGCATCCCCTTCAAAACCATGACCAATTGTTTACGTTCATCCTCAACAAATTAAGAAAGTGTCAGGGAATATTTAGAAAATGAACAATCTCTCTCTTTTCCTTTCTAAAATCAATAAGTATTAAAAAGAGAAAAAATCATATAAATACAATTAGAAAACATTAAGGAACACAGATATCTTAATTTTTCACTCACTATATATAAAAAGTACATTTTTTCCAAGACCACAAAGACATTACAAAATTTAAAGATTCATGCTTTTTTCTCTATCAGGTATTAAACACTGATTTGAAAGATATATGCTATTAGCAGGCATTGGAGACTAGGTAAAAAAAAAAAAAAAAATTAGCCAAGAGAAAGCAATGATTCTGATTAAGTAAATTCCATTGAACTCTTTCTAGTAAGCATTATTCAGGTCATGAATGCTAATTTGTCCTGCAGGGGGCTGTGGGTAATTACCCAGAAAAACTATCAGCTTTATTGAGTTGCTACGAAACAGATTTACTGAATGGTACACTGTAAAGGAAGACAACCTTGATATGTACTCACAGAAGAGTGTATTTTTTTCCCTACTGGGAAGATTTTAGAGCCTAGATAGAAATGATAATAAATGGCATTTTGCTTAGAAAAATAAAGCCACATTGGTGTCATTTCCTACTTAATAGTCAAATAAAATTCCTGACATGCAAAGACATGTATCTGAGTAGTGCCACCAAAATACTCGAACAATTTTAGCTTTCTGCATATTTAAAGTTGTGTAGAATCAGAACCATCTCAAAAAATGAAGCAAATATGGCACATTGGCTGCATTCCAGCAACTACACAGAACTGCTGATGTTACTAAAATCTAGACAATTTAGTCCCATATGGGAATCCATACCACAATTATATTGTCCCTGCTCTGACACAGCCCTGATTTTGCCCTTCTTTAAGCCTGGCTTTTTATAATTTTAATTCCCTTCACCAATAAAGCAATTTGCATTCACATAGTCTGCCTGGCTAAGAAAGAAAGAAGAAGAAATCTGTTACATGACCTTGGTCTCTTTACAATTGATTACAAGGAAACAAACTCTTCAACTCACCCATTCTCTCATCTTTTTTTAATTGATGTGGAAACATCACACTATAAACCATTGAAGACTACACACAGCAGGCTGGAGGCTCACAAATTATAATGTAGATGTTTTTTAAATCACTTGGTTCCCTCATTTAGCATGATGAGGTAAAACCCATACTAAGTTCACACAGACATACATCATGAACAAACACCTACATATTAAAGAGATAGCATTCTCCTTTTAAAAAATGGAAAAAGCTATCACAAAACGTTGAGATCTAAAAAGTGGTTTTTACAACTCCCCTTCCTTTCCTGAACTAACCTGAAAAATGTGCTTGCTTGGTTCATTAAGGCCTATCCTGACACTTCATAAGTTTAACAAAAAGTAATCATTTCCAGGACATAGTTTTCTCTATAATTTGGCCCAAATAGTGTCAAATATTCACATGAAATATATTTTCTTTTTGACTTACCTTGCCTGTCTGAGAACACAAAGTAGTACAGAAGAAACATGTAGAAAATATAATCATATCATACAATTAAACTTGATGGAAAAAGTGAGATTATTAATTTTTTAAAAATCCTATGTCATCTCCTTTTCCCTAAAAGAAAATAAAGGTGCAAGTTACCTGTAATTATTAACAGCAATACTTTTAGAGAACTGAAATATTAAAGAAGCAATCCTGAAGCTCCTTAATCATCTGTGTATTGAAAAGTCTGTGGTCTTCTTTAGTTGTGGTCTTATTTGAAAAGGGAGACAACATCCCCCATGTTACCAGTAGCATTTTGATTGCCTATGATTGCTTATTTCAGAAGGGTTTTATTCCATGTTCAAAATGGTCTGGTGACAGTATCTGGCTGTAGCTATTTCATATCGTTTTAGAAACAATATAAATTTTACCTTGAGGGGTAGGGAAGATTTTATTTATTAAACAATTTTGTCCAAGATCAAGAAATATCTCCAGATAGTCTTTGTATACCATTCACATTTAGCACTAAGATACAGTTAAAATTTGAAGCTCTGATTGTATTCAGAGTTAATATGATTAAGCTTGCAGGGCATGCTCTTCATTTCCTTTCTTCTGAAAACTTGTGCGAACTTGTATATATTCACATATCAAACCAAGAAAGCTATTTTTTCCTTGTCAAATAGTTTTTTTAAAGGAGCCTGAAAAAGGCACTGACTATGAAAAAAGACAATCCAATAATGGAGAGTTCAAACTGTTCATGTGTACTAATAACGAAATACACACAAGTATTTTTCATTCTTTCTACACCTTGACAATGACAAAAAGGAGCCGACATAAATTTCCCCCGCCAGCGGGTTAAAAGCAGCTCTCAGGTTCACTGTAACTGTAACCTATGTCTAGTAACAGCCTTTCAGTAGAATTTTTTTAAAAAATCAATATTATTACCAATGCATATCTTCTCTTGTTCTAGCCTTGAGAATATAAAATTGTGTTATATCATGGCTCATTTTAAGGGAAAATGAGTACCATATGTATTTCATACATAATATTAAAGAGTTTGGATGTGTTTGTCAGGTTAACACTTCTGGTTCTAGTAGGGGATTTTGTTTTTCAGCCCTCTTTTCATTACTCACCTAGGACCTAATTTACCATCCTTACTCTGAAAAAATTCCCTCCAGTATTCAAAATTGGGCTGCTGGGGTACTTGCACGTTTCTGTCGAATCTGCTTTAAATGGGAGTATATGCACCTGAGAAATATTATTATATTCAGCTCTCACATGATCATTATCACTCCTAACACAACTAACATGAATGTTAGTTCAGTCTAATTTAGTTCATTAGCAGGATAACTCCTTTGATTTCTAAAGAGGCATCATGACACTTTAATCAGTGGGTAGTAACAGCCTGTTTATTACCATCATTCATTTAACTTTTTCTCCTAACAGTGGTGTTTGCTGGGTGAGAAGAAACTGAATATAGAACAAAGCTCCACAAACTTTTTTTTTCTGGACTTGACTGTGTGCAGTGAAAGACTCGAGGCTTCCTTCATCTGTTGCCCTGGAATTTCCTCTGTTGGGCAGAATTGCAAGGATTAAGAAAGCTGTCCTGAGCATGTATTTCACTAAATCCTCACATGCCATTCAGAGTGGCTGCTGCCTGAACAAGTTCCTCCTGTTTGCACACAAGAAATGGCTGGTGCCGACAATTCAATAGAGAGCTTGCTTGGCACAGCGATTCAGGGTGTTCGTTCAGCTTCGTGCCAGTTGTTAATCCATTTGCTTTACATAAAAGATGGAAAATAGGGCTTTGTTACTTGAACTAGTTCTTTAGGCTCTGTGTAAAGGTTTTTTTTTTATTATTCACGTTTTTTTTTTTTTTTTTTTTTTTAACAATTTCTAGCATCCTAATGCTTCTTGTTAGGAATTTGGTAATATGATTTCTACTACAAGGCAGGCAGGCACCAGGTTTACAGTACATTTATATGAACTGTCTGTCAAAATGCTGCATATTCCACCTCAGTTACAAAGCACGTCTCTGAATAGGGCAGGTCAATACAATAGGTAGAGTAGTAAAAGGAATGTGCCAGAAGCAGTTTTTATGTCTGTACTACTATAGGCAGCATCATTTTTGCCATGTCACTTACATATTTTTTTTCTAAGTGATTTTGCACGAAAGGAAGACAATACACCTTGAGCAGAACGAGGATTATATTGTCCCCAAGAGACTATGTGAAGGCAACCAGACCCTAAGATATGTTTAATGGGGTGTCAGAATTACTAGCAGACTTGTTGGCTTTGTGTGTTTTGTGCATTAATTTCCAATTCATTTTGGCAGTCAAGGTACTCCGTTACTCTAGATTTTAATCTTTCTGAAAGACAGGGATTTGACTCACAAAGAATGTGGCAGTGGTTGAAAGAAAGAAGGAAGCAAAGGGTGACTTGAAATGTGATTTCAGCATGAGAAGGGGGAAGAGGAGCTATGATACTGCATACATTAAAAGATGGATGGACTGCTCCATTAGTGGATCAGAAGTTTCTAGAATTGAGCCTAAAGAAAAAGGGCACAAGGATTGGGAGCATTTTTAGCTTAGTTGTTCAAACTAAGTCCTGAAAAATATTTAATATATATTCTTGGTGCGTATTTCACCTGCTAAAGGTTATGTCAGAGGTACATCTGGAAAATAAATGAAAGAACAGCATCTGTAACACTCTTTGTGAGATGGCAATACCCTCATTTGTGTTTTCCACTTTGCCTCTTGGTGTGCTCTGTATAAAGTTGTCGTGGGTGTACAACTCATGCACAGAGCCTCAGAGCAGTAGGGCCTGGCACTTGCTTTAATGCTCTACTGTCACAGGATTGAAATCCCTTTTTTTCCTCATAGGGCATGCTTTTCATGTATAGTGTAATCAGATTGATAGAATATGGCATCAGCCAGTGAATGTCTTGATCTTAAACAACTTGCAAAAATAGATTTTTATTCCTTTCTTTAATCCTAATTTGATGCTATTAATTCCATGATTTAAGTTGACTATTAATATCGGAATCGCTGATTTATCAGAATGTATTTCCTAATAATAAGATTTTCTTTTTAGCCTCTTTTAAACTTCATTTTTTCCCCAGTTTTTTTTTTGAGATATAATTGACACAGAACACCGTATAAATTTAAGATGTACAATGTGGTCATTTGATACACACATATATTGGAAAATGATTACCACAATAAGGTTAGTTAACACAACCATCACCTCATAATTACACTTTTATTGTGGTGAGAAAATTTAAGACCTACTCTCTTAGCAACTTTCAAGTATATAAAACAGTATTGTTAACTGTAGTCATCATGCTGAATATTAGATACCTACTGGGTTGGCCAAAAGGTTCGTTTGGTTTTTTTGGTAAGATGGCTCTAGTAGCACTTAGTTGTCTTTAACTTCATTCGAAACAATTTGTTAGGTTGTATGTGACAGCTGTCATATCAACGTGCATTTTAAAAAAGACATCAAAATTGGTGAATTTTTGTGTAGCCATTTTAATATTGAAGATGGAAGAAAAGAAGCAACATTTTCGGCCTACTATGCTTTATTATTTCAAGAAAGGTATAAACGCAACTGAAACGCAAAAAAAAAAAAAAAAAAGATTTGTGCAGTATATGGAGAAGATGCTGTGACTGATTAAACACGTCAAAAGTGGTTTGTGAAGTTTGGTGCTGGAGATTTCTTGCTAGACAGTGCTCCACGGTCGGGTAGACCAGTTGAAGTTGATAGCGATAAGATCGAGACATTAATTGAGAACAGTCAACGCGTTATACCACACGGAAGACAGCCGACATACTCAACATATCCAAATCAAGTGCTGAAAATCATTTGCACCAGCTTGGTTATGTTAATCGCCTTGATGTTTGGGTTCCACGTAAATTATGCGAAAAAAACCTTCTTGACCATATTTCCGCACGCGATTCTCTACTTAAATGTAATGAAAACGTTCCATTTTTAAAACAAATTGTGGCGGGCCATGAATAGTGGATACTGTACAATAACATGGAACATGGAGAAGAGAAAGTGGGGCAAGCGAAATGAACCACCACCAACCACACCAAAGGCTGGTCTTCATCCAAAGAAGATGATGTTGTGTATATGGTGGGATTGGAAGGGAATCCTCTATTATGAGCTCCTTCTGGAAAACCAAATTATTAATTCCAGGAAGTACTGCTCCCAACTAGACCAACTGAAAGCAGTACTCGATGAAAAGCATCCACAATGAGTCAACAGAAAACACATGATCTTCCACCAGGATAACACAAGACCGCATGTTTATTTGACCAGGCAAAAACTGTGACAGCTTGGCAGGGAAGTTCTGATTCATCCACCGTATTCACCAGACATTGCACCTTCGGATTTCCATTTATTTAGGTCTTTACAAAATTCTCTTAATGGAAAAAATTCAATTCCCTGGAAGACTGTAAAAGGCACCTGGAACAGTTCTTTGCTCAAAAAGATAAAAAAAAGTTTTGGGAAGATGGAATTATGAAGTTGTCTGAAAAATGGCAGAAGGTAGTGGAACAAAAGGGTGAATATGTTGTTCAATAAAGTTCTTGGTGAAAATGAAAAATGTGTCTTTTATTTTTACTTCAAAACCGAAGGCAATTTTTGGCCAACACAATAGAACTTACTCATCTTATAAGTGGAAGTTTATACCCTTTGACAATCATTTCCCCATTTCCTCCACCTCCAGGCTCTGACAACAACCATTCTACTCTCTGTTACTATGAGTTTGGCTTTTGTTTTTAGATTCCACATGTAAGTGAGATCATATAGTATATGCCTTTCTTTGCCTGACTTATTTCACTTAGCAAAACACCCTCAAGGTCCATCTATGTTGTCACAAATGACAGGGTTTCCTTTTTTTTTTTATGGCTGAGTAATATTCTATTATTCTTTATCCATGGACACTTAGGTCATTTCCATGTCTTGGCTGTTATGAGTAACACTGCAATGAATACAGGGGTGCAGAAATCACCTTGAGATAGTGATTTCCTTTTCTTTGGATATATACCCAGATGTAGAATTGCTGAGTCATATGGTAGCTGTATTTTTAATTTTTTGAGGAACCTCTTTACTGTTTTCCATAATGGCTGTGCCAACTTACATTTCCGCCAACAGTACACAAGGGTTTCCTTTTTCCACATCCTTGTTAGCACTTGTTATCCCTTGTCACATTCTAACAAATGTGAGATAATATCTCATTGTGGTTTTACTTTGTATTTCCCTGATCATTAGTGATGTTGAACATCTTTTCATGTACCTGTTGGCCATTTGTATATCTGCTTTGGAAGAATGTCTAGTCAGGTCCTCTGCCCATTCTTTAAATCAGATGATGATGATGATGATGATGACGATGATGATTTGCTATTGAGTTATATGAGCTCCTTATATATTTTGGGTATTAACCCCTTCTCTGATATATGGTTTGCAAATATTTTCTCCCATTCTGCAAGTTGCCTCCTCATTCTGTGAATTGTTTCTTTTGCTGTGCAGAAGGTTTTTAGTTTGATGTATGAAATTCTTAATAATTTTATCTTTGAACTTGTATAAATAAGTCTGTGGGGACAATGGAATATGCACATACATGCAATGTATGTGTCTATTGTTTCTTGTGTCCTCGTTCACATAGAACTTTGGTGATGCCTCATGAGCACAAAATTTTGATGGACCCATAATGTGTGGGAGTTCAGTGAGTCTCAAAGTGAGTACAAGGTAAGAATGTTATGTCTGTTATGAGGTGGTGGCGATGATTAACACATAGAAGGAAATTAAAATATAGGGCAACACATAGCCTTTTTTCCTTTCATTCCTTCCTTACTCTTTAGTGAGGTAGACAGTGATGATAGACTATGCATGCATCAAGAAGTGAAATGAGGGCTTCCCTGGTGGTGCAGTGGTAGGGAGTCCGCCTGCTGATGCAGGGGACACGGGTTCGTGCCCCGGTCCAGGAAGATCCCACATGCCGCGGAGCGTCTGGGCCTGTGAGCCATGGCCGCTGAGCCTGCACGTCCGGAGCCTGTGCTCCGCAACGGGAGAGGCCACAACAGTGCGAGGCCCGCGCACCGCAAAAAAAAGTGAAATGAAAATAGTTGAGTTAGTTTCGTGTAGCATTTCCACTGTTCTGGTAAGAATAAAGTGCAAATACATATCCAAGTTATGGAATATGAATTGTGTAATTTCAGCGATTCTATGTGACTTAAATGTTCTTATATTTGCATTTCAAATGGGCATTGTGCAATATAAAATAGAATAAAATTCATGCTGATAATTAAAAATTTTACTCTACTTAGGAATGACATTAAGTAGCAAATAAACACCAACACAAGTCAAGAGAAAGAGACCTTGGAGGAAAGGAAAAGAAAGCTGTATATTTTAGTACCATTATTTTGAACAACAGTCTCCATATTTTAATTTTGTACTGAACCCCACAAATATGTAGCTGGCTCTAAATGTTGGAAATATTTCTACCAGGGAAATAGAAAATGTGCTGTGTCCCCAGGTAGCATAAGGTAAACTTTCATGTTTCTAAATTATTTTATCTTTGAAGGAGTGTTATTCAATCTTGATTACAATAGTAAATGGAGCCCTTTCTTGTGGTATCAAGAATCAACTCAGGCAAACATGTCAGTCCCCTGTCATTGTTCTACTCAGCACAGCTCAGCAACATGATGGCTACCTCTCTGGTTATGAAAAATGATGTATTACCAGTTGCTTCCACGTGCTGCCTGCCTCCTGAGGAACAAGATGAATGGCTGCCATATAATGTGCAATGGAGGACTTGAGAGTAACACACTTTCATAATATGTGGTCAACAAGGAGAGTGTCATTTTATATTCTCACCAGCAATGTGCCAAGGGTTCTAATTTCTCCACATCCTCAACACCAATTTTTTTTTTTTGATAATAGCTATCCTAGCGGGAAAACTTACTTTATCTTTTATGTTTCATTAATATTATTTCCTCTTTGTTCTGTGTAAAACTCTGGTGATATGATTACTAAGTGACATACTGAGTTGAGATTATTTTCAGTCCAAGAATATATTATTCTTTCTTTCTCACCAGATCTATCAGGTTTTTCAAGAGAGCATAGTAATACTCTGTGTTTGTAATTGCAGATTATGTGTATATGAATGTATATGTATGTTACTATCATTCTATTTGTTTTTGGTATATTATCGACACGTACTGCCATAAGAATACTGAAAAAGGTAGGCTAAATATTCCTTTTGACATCTTATTTTTTACCGAAGTGATAGGCTTTTGTTTTGGGATTTGCTAGTGATGGAATCAATATATCTCTTTTTAACTTTCTGCACCGAGGTTCACATCATGTTGCACCGGCAATATGCTCCTATTAAATAAGACAAACAGGTGGCTCTATGTTTTGTGGTAATTTTAACAACTGGGTTCAAGTCCCATTCCCTCTTCTAAATTAAGTGCAAGGAGATCCATCACCCCGGCCAATAACTTCCATGGCAGGTTGTGTGGACCTCACCATACAGGCTCCAGTGATCATGTGCGTGAATCATAGCATTTACGCTGCCTCAGGCACTGGCATATGAAAGCACAGCCTAGACCCAGATGATTAAGCTGTAGCATAAAACAACACTTCAGTAGTCAGGAACATGACAGCCCACAATGGTTTATTGGACCGAAGAGTATAACATTGTAATTTACTTCTCTAATACATGTCATATTTTCTCTTATTGTTTCCCCTTATGGAGTGAAATATGTAGGTAAGAGATTGCTGTACAAGCTTCATGTGTTATATCCCTCCAAAATTAGAGGCTAACAAACTGTCTTTATTATCCGGTGCCTTTGGTTAGCTACCACAAATCACAGAAATCACTGCAGGTGAGCATCTAGTGGTTTAAAAAGTCAAGGCAAACTAAAAGACTTCATGTCTCTGCCTGAAGCTATTTTTGAACTACAGTACAGCTAGACACAATTATTATACTTCCTGGCCCTTCCTTCTTATTGTACTTTCCTAACCAGTTTTTCTTTCTTATTGACAGGAAACCAGGATTTATAAAGTCTGGCTCAATGCAAATATTTAAAGACTTAATTTTTTCCCTCCCCCAAAACATAACAATATAAGTTGAATCGTGTTTTGGTGAGTTTATTTTTCTTTTTAAACTGGAATTCATGGCTGTTCTCCAACTGAAAACAGCACTAGTCACAGATAATTTAAAGAGAATAGCTTGCTTGTTTGTCAAGCAAACATGTGTAATCTGATGAAATTATTAATGTCACAGTGTTAACTCTCTTCTCATAAATACAGTTAACATTGCTGACACTGCAATTATGCTCAAATGTTCCGGCTCTTTGCTTATTCGCTCAATCTGTCAGTCCAGTATGGGGGAGACAAATTGCGGTGGGCACTTGACAATGCACAAAAGAGGTATAAACCTCTTCTGATTAAACCTTGATGAAAGATTAAATGGTTCTGAATGCTTGCCAGATTCTTATGATATGACATTTTTAACCAGTGGTAATAAAAAGTTCTATTCAATAGAGGTTTTTTTAGAAAAGCTGATAAAGATGACATATATACACATATACAAGATGTGCATAGGCATGTGCTAGAGTAAGAAAGAGCACAGTCACCTCTTACCTTGGATTTAAACTTTGTAAACAATATCAATCATACTACTGGCTAGATTTTTTTTAACATCTTTATTGGAGTATAATTGATTTACTACATTGTGTTAGTGTCTGCTGTATAATAAAGTGAATCAGCTATACACATACATATATCCCTATATATCCTTCCTCTTGCGTCTCCCTCCCACCCTCCCCATCCCACCCCTCTAGGTGGTCACAAAGCACCGAGCTGATCTCCCTGTGCTATGCAGCTGCTTCCCACTAGCTATTTTACATTTGGTAGTATTTATAAGTTCATGCCACTGTCTCACTTCGTCCCAGTCCCAGCTTACCCTTCCCCCTCCCCGTGTCCTCAAGTCCATTCTCTACATCTGCGTCTTTATTCCTGTCCTGCCCCTAGGTTCTTCAGAACTAATTTTTTTTTTTTTTTAGATTCCATATATATGTGTTAGCATACAGTATTTGTTTTTCTCTTTCTGACTTACTTCACTCTGTATGACAGACTCTAGGTCATCCACCTCACTACAAATAGTTCAGTTTCATTTCTTTTTATGGCTGAGTAATATGCCATTGTATATATGTGCCACATCTTCTTTATCCATTCATCTGTCAATGGACACTTAGGTTGCTTCCATGTCCTGGCTATTGTAAATAGAGCTGCAATGAACATTGTGGTACATGACTCTTTTTGAATTATGGTTTTCTCAGGGTATATGCCCAGTAGTGGGATTGCTGGGTCATATGCTAGTTCTAGTTTTAGTTTCTGGCTAGATTTTTGTAGTTGTTTTTTCTGAGAGGAAACAACATGTATTGAACATTACCAATATTATTGTCTTCTCTTGCCTTCAATCTCCTAGTGGAAAAGCTGCTCCCATTCATAATGAGTGGTCCCTACTTTCATTTTGTAGAATTCTTATTAGAATTTTTGCCATATCTATTCTGTCAGCAGTCAAGGAGGAGTAAAGATTTAGTGTATGCATTAATCTTTTGATTGTTAAGCTTATTTCGCAGCTTTTCATTTTTGGCTTTAGAGCAAATAAAAATAGACCAGTTTATAATAATGGTTAACAATTACTTTAGTACTTACTATGCTCCAGTAGTGTTTCAGGCATTTTTAAATATACTTTAAATCACCTAATTCTTCTTCAGTTCTTTTTTTTTTTTTTTTTTTTTTTTTTTTTTTTTGCGGTACGCGGGCCTCTCACTGCTGTGGCCTCTCCCGTTGCGGAGCCTGTGCTCCGGACGCACAGGCTCAGCAGCCATGGCCCACGGGCCCAGCCGCTCCGCGGCACGTGGGATCCTCCTGCACCGGGTCACAAACCCGCGTCCCCCGCATCGGCAGGCGGACTCCCAACCACTGCGCCACCAGGGAAGCCCACCTAATTCTTATATGAAGTAACTCCTAGTATTTTTCTCCTTTTGTAGATGAGGAAACTGAGGCACAGAAAGGTTAAACGACCTTCTTAGAGTCACACAGCTAATAACAAGTGGAGTTAAAATTTGAATCTAGATATACTACAACATAAACTCATAATAAACTTGTAGATTAAGAGCTTATAACTATTCTTACCTTCTTAGATTTACAGATTATCATAGAGTTGTTTTGTTCCTTAAGATTAGACCTATTCCTTCTCCTCAAATTTCCCACCTTGCATAGATAAAGAAATCCTTGACTAAACTTCATGAAATAATTAGAACATATATTTAAAAGTCTATAGCATGATGGACTGGTAATTATTTGTGTTCATATTAAGAAGTACACTAAATTGAAAAGTTTCTTTAAATAAAAAACAAAGAATGCTCTTGCATTGCAGCACTCGAGTGCCTGGAACAAATGCATCCATTAAATGTGAGAAATGGGGAACGCAGATGAGGGGACCCTGGCTACCCAGACCATTTTGTTGACTTAGTTGGAGCAGATAAATAGAAATAATAAAGAAAACTGCAGCTTTCTACACAGTGTTATTGCCAAAACCTTGCTGAAAATTCAGAAGGAATCTATACAATCGCTCCTGGCCCCAGCCCTTTTGTTCTCTTTACATTTGGTGAAAAAAATTGTGTAGTTGTGCTTTTCCTTTTCTACTACGTACAACACACTGAAAAACTTGTGTGAGGAAAGATCATGCTAAGAGAATGCAGAGGGTTTTAAAAATAGTTAATAGAAGAAAAAAACCAATTACCAGGTAGAAAGGTGAGGACAAACAAAGCAAATTTGCCAAAGGAAAAAAAAAGTTTTCTTTTTTAATTGTGTTAAACAGTTGTTTCCTACTCTGAAAGTTCATTATATTTATTTGTCATCAGGGTAATTGATCTACACTTGTTGCTAAGTCTGTTGCTTGCCTTCTGATGAACGGATTCATTAAATTCATTTCTAATCTCTGTCTTCTAAATTCAATAAGCACTATAAAATTTCTTTCCTTGTATGGGAATTCTAAGGTCTTTTTTTTTTCCTCAACAGCTTGAATTCCTGTATTCTGATTAAGATAGATGAAGTATTTGCATTCTATCCATATTCATAACCCTCTTTCAAAGTCAACCTAAAATAACACATTTGTTGCCCAGGCAGTCACAGGCAATGTGTTCGTATTGCTCTGTAGCTTTTTGTTTAGATGGATAAGGACCTATCCCTTTTCAAATTCAACAGAAGAGGTGGTCACTAGGTGAATTCAGGCTGTTAAGAAACCAGAGCAATCATTGTGTCTTTTGTCTGTGACAGAAACTGTAGTTAATGACCCCCCCCCTTTTTTGCTAAAGAAAAAAGAGATGTGCAGTTGACAGACATTTTATTAATAGTTTCTACCAACTTGCCACGCATAAAAGGCTTTATTGGTTGCAATGCCAGTGTAAGGAAAAAAGTTCTTTTTGATGAAATGTTCAAGATGGTTGTTTTATGGATGAAAAATGAAGGCAATCTGTCTACTGCCACTGAAAGTTTGGGTTTCAACAATAAAACTATTGTGACATTTCCCATTGTGTTATTTAACCATCTGCCTCCTACTGGTCCAATCAATGATAACTTTACCTAGGTCTTCTCTACTGAACAAGAAAACCGCCAATATTGTCTCATGGTTAATTTACCAGAGAGATTTATTATTATTTTTCTTGAGAGATTTATTATTGATAAAGGTGTTTGCATATTTGGTGACTGCTGTTCTTTCTATAAAAGGGAAATTCTTTATTCTCATATTTGAGGGTTAAATATGCAGCTTGACAAACAACAGTGGATGCTTGTATCCCCTCAATAACTAGAAATCTAGAAACTGTTCAAGGAAGCAATGAGAAATGTATGCAATGACAAAGTCTCATCAAAAGTGTAACATATGACTTTAAGTAAGCATCTGTTATATTCCTGCTTAGCATTTAATGAAAAGCACATTTTCCAAAATGTTTTCTCAAAATGGGCATATTAAATCCATAGTTATCTGAATTAGAATTTTTCCCGTTAAATGCAATTTTTTTCTTTAAAGTAGATGTGTTGTTTCAATGATCTCTGCTCATCAGTTAAGAAGGGAAAAACACATTTTACCACATGGATTCACGATAAAGCAATGAAGGTGCTTTCTCATAGCTTACTTAATCCTCCATTACAAAGGGGTGAGAAGAAAAGGGATAGTCAATATTTTAATAAGTCTTCAGACTTTCTTGCAGCCCAAATGGAGTTTAAGAAATGTGAAACATGAGATACTAAAGCATTCTAATCATTGACAAACTTGCAAATATACCTGCTTTATTTTGCTTAGAGTAGTCATCATTATTAATTTAAACAGCCCTCAGTATTTGCCTATATCTTTCACAAAGTTCAATCTTTAGAAGTCTCAAATAGCTCACGTTTTGGAAGAAGGCAGGCAGCTGGAAATGTGCTCTTTGCACATTGATCTTCAAGCAGTCATTCATTTTCTCTGGGAATTTTTATGTAAGCTCCCTTATTGGGAATATGCTAATGACATCCGCCATGATTACTGATTTTCTTTGAATCATTATTCCTCTGTGGGCAAAGCAATCAGAAAGGGAGAACAGGAGATTTCCTTCTTGCTTGTGTGCCTTCTTCAACCATCTGCTCTCTCCTGATTTATTTGAATAAGATCCGTAGTTTTTACATTCTTTACTACGACACTCTAAGGCATTTGATAGCTTAAAAGTAGTTAATCGTTATCTATGTCACAAATGTGGTTCTTGGTACATTCTAGCTGTAAACTTACCTACCCAGGGTTTACATGGGCAAATTAATTTTTTAAGTAAAAAATGGTAATGTGGGTTAGCTGCTTCATTATATGGAATGTGTCAGTTCTGAACACTTTTGCTATTAATGGCCTTGGGCACAGACGTTGCAAAAAAAAAAAAGTAACCAATGTATTAAAACAAAGTATTCCAAGAAAAGAACTGTGGATTCTCAATCTCCCAAGGTGAAGAAAAAAGTAAAACTGCAGAATGAGAGAGACAGAGAGAGAGACAGAGAGAGGCTATGTATAAAAGGAAGTGTTGACATACCCTTTTTAGAGTAACATTTGTAGGCATTTTGACAAGCACCTTGGACTAAGAATCAAGACTTCTGAGTGCCAGCCCATACCCTGCCACCAAAATACGGTGTACTCTTAGAAAAGTTACTTAATTTCTCCCAGCTCCTGTTTCCTCTGTGGTGACAGGAAATGAATGTCATAGGTGACATTTAAGGTTTTCTCCACCAGCAAGATTGTGTGACTGTATTATTTATTCCACAAAACACATTGTAGATGATGGGAAAGTTACTTTATGGTTTGGTTTTAGCATGTGCATTTGATCTTGCCCAGGGAAAAGCCGTTTCAAAATAACTATCTACCTTCAGAAAAGGGACTCAGAGCCTTCTGATTACACTTTTAAAAATGATGAGTACAGTCGAAATTTTAAAAATGGGACACCACATCTTGCTTCAGTTTACATGGAACAGATAAATTGCTAAGAATGTTGCTGATTGATAGAAGCAAGTCTTCCACTTCAGTGAGTGAGAATCAGCAAGATTCTGACACTCCTAGCAAGGCAGAGCTAACTTAATATGCAGAATTGGCATTTAGGCAAGAGAGTTTGCAAAACTTGGGGCTATTAGGTCAGTGAACATTGTCAAAACATGAAGGAGATGTGAGTTTGGGAATGTTGACACTCTTTTGGTATTCAGCTCATTTAAAAGTGAATAGACCTGTTAATGTAAAATTGTTTCAGAAGGTGCCTGGATCTTGTCCTGCTCACCCAACAACTTCTCTTATTTCCTCCACGTTAAGAATCAGACTGAGAACAACCCAGCTGCCCCCATGTTTTAAAGAGTTATGGGATTTTTGAATAAGTATATAGCATCCACTGACCCAAACTTCTGATGATGAAACTGCTGGCTTGTGCTGTGAATGACCAGTGACCACTCCCTTCACCTTATAAATGTAATTCTTCTGATTCTGTGCATTTTCTCTGGCAACCATTACTGATTTGTGTCCTGGTTCCTGTTTGATAGTTCTGGCTTATTACAAACTGAGTGGCAAAGCCAAGACTTAAATAGAAATTACTTCACTGATGTGTTTCAGCTGACCAGAGACAAACTCGCACCCAAAATAACCTCCACTCCCTTCCTTCCACATATCCCAACAAAGGGAAGAAACATACAGGCACTCTGTCTTCCTTTCTGATGTACTATACAAACAGAACACTTTTGAGAAAAAGGACTAAAAATAGGAGAGCACAAGTATATCTTAATATTTCATGAGCTAAATTTCAAGGGCCTGAAATTGAAGATAGGCAGGTAGCCAATGATATAGGAGAGAAATATTTATTGCAATCATTGGCCTATATTTGAAGAACAACAAATATTCTTTCACTAGGAGTTCAGCTTTTGTCTATTGTAATACACTGTCTTGTAATTGTGATGTGCTGGGCAACCTGATATTGCATCTGCTCAGCTATCACGCTATTGCATTTCGTTTTTTAGGATTTTGTTTGTTTGCTCCATATATATATATTTCACAGATCTCCTTAAGATTGAATGACTCTGCCTCTTGTGATAGTTAGAGGTGTACAGCATTTAGATGAGGGTATTTCTCAATAGTACTAGGATTCTATATTTTTTAAAAAAAGGATTTTTTAGTTCCTTTTTTTCAGGTTTTATCTATTACTTACATATACTTTTTTTTTTCTAGATTAAAAAATATACATTATATACTTGGTGTCAGAAGAAGTCATAATTCAAGTCATTTTATATTGCTCACATACTCTTCTATTCCCCAAACATATGACATTCCCGTTCTGTTTCTGGATGAGGAAAAAATCCAGAATGGAAGTATATTCATTAGTCCCTACATCAGCACATTTCCAATCGACGTCAGTAGTACACCCTGCATCAGCACATCAGAACAGTATCTGGATGGCAATATTAAATGCCTTACTGTTTAAAATGTCTTTCTGAACTGAGAATATTGAACAGTATATCCAATTTTGAGGATGATTTTATTCATATGAAATCAGTTTTTCAAAGTTTAGAAATGAAGCATTTTTAGTTTAGGTTTAAATATCGCACAGTGATGATTTTCAACGATTACAAACACGTTTGTCCTACAGCACATCTAGGCCCAAGTATTTCTCATTTACAATCCATTTTTTTTTCCTAGCAATAATCTAAGTATTTCTAGGTTTTATTATATTTCTTACTCCCATGTGATATTGGTCAATAGACTGTCATTATCACAGTAAAGTTCTCTACATTTAACTGAATTTTGAACTTATGAAATATACACAAATCTACTTAAAAATTGGTATTAAAAAGTTAATAGAATTTAAAGTGTTCTTCACTTCTTTGGTCATTTTACAAAAATAGTTATGTAAAAACAACTTCTCGTTTGTATGTTTAACATTTACCATTTGCTTTTCTTCTTTTATTTATTCAAACTATATATGCAAAGTCACAAGAGTTTTAAATATATTAGGTAAAGATAATCAAAATATTAGATTGGAAAAAGGATGAAAGAAATATCACTGAAGATTGGCAGTTTTATTTGCTATTAGAAACAGACAA
This sequence comes from Aethalodelphis obliquidens, assembly GCF_003676395.1. NCBI lineage: Eukaryota > Metazoa > Chordata > Mammalia > Artiodactyla > Delphinidae > Aethalodelphis > Aethalodelphis obliquidens. The sequence goes on along the minus strand of NW_020837957.1, from coordinate 17,960,738 downwards.
AACAGTTATAATTAATGCACACTCTTTACTAAAATATTTCACTGAATTGAATGCATTTTGTAAGTATTTGTAAGGCAAATGTACTTTAGACTGACATATATGTATATTTTTCTACATCTCCTCTTCAGCCTGCCCATTTTTCAAGTAAGTAAGAGGTTATCTGAATACTCGGATAACCTTCTGCTTCAAACTTTAGAGTATAACCTTGAAATGGTTATGTGAGTTGACAGTATTATTGAATATACAACTTTAGCTCCTTTATACTTCATCAATATTGCCCATTTTCTAATATATCTTTAAATGTGTTTATATTGCTTGAAATTCAGGCATGACTAGGCCCCTTTTATATTTCTTTGTTTTCAGTTCATGCAATTAGCCTGTCCGGTACTTGTGTCTGGTCATCTCAACACTTCCTACTACATTTCTAAAGTCTTAGACACTTTCAAACAGGTACACATTTTGTTGAAGTTACTTTTTCCCTGTTGAATCAACAGTCACAAAATAGAACTAGAAATTAAAGTATTCAGACATTTAGAAATCTGCCAAACATGAGACAGATTTTCTAACTCGTATATCCAAAGCATGAGAAATGCATCTCCATGTACAGTCCGAATGAAAAAAGGACAAGGGGGAAGACTTCTATAACTCCGGAAGCAAAAGATAAATTCAGAATCTGTGAGTTTTCTGGGAGAAAAAAAGACATAATGATTATAACTTGATATTCATTTTAAATAATTCACTTCTATTCATTAGCAGTATACATTTTATTGAAATTTTATCCCTTTGTAGTAAATGTTCCTCATTAATCTATCAATAATTGGATTTGGCTTTTAAAATCTCAGAATGTGTATTTTTTTTTTTTTTTTTTTGTGATACGCGGGCCTGTCACTGCTGTGGCCTCTCCCGTTGCGGAGCACAGGCTGCGGACGCGCAGGTTCAGCGGCCATGGCTCACGCGCCCAGCCGGTCACTCCGCGGCATGTGGGATCCTCCCGGACCGGGGCACGAACCCACGTCCCCTGCATTGGCAGGCAGAGTCCCAACCACTGCGCCACCAGGGAAGCCCCCGGAATGTGTATATTTTTCTCTCGAATAGTTAATACTTATGACAAAAATGTTGATTTTTTACGATTCCTTTTTGGACTGCCTTCAAAGACAACTTTTGAATCACACAAAAACATCAGATCTTTTCAACCAATGGGCAGTGTGTCAGGGGTTGAAATAGAAAGATGACAATAACTTGGGTCCTGATCTTGAAAATCAGCCTTATAAACAGATGATGTAGATAAAGTTCAGGAGGGTCAATGAGAAGGATGCACACACATGGGTTTTTGACCACGTGTACACTGTCTGACTTATTAATCCAACTCACTAAACATGGCTACAACTACCTTTTGCCTCGTTTCAAAACCAAACTCCTCTCAGAAATTATAATCTCCTCTTGCTGAGGATGTTCAAAGGAAAGATTTAGGCATGTTTTCACAAGAAAGTTAGCACTGTGGCTTGTATATGGAAGGCATCAAAAAAATTGTTGAAGCCGTACATGCACACAAAGCATGAGGAAAGCGTTGTACATAGGGCGGAGGTGTTGGCTCCGTTGATGTCTAATCTCTCGTGGAGGTTAACTCTTGAGTCTTTACTTTTACGTGGATGATTGTCTTTGATCTTCAGTCCTTCACTTGATTCATCATTTATACATGATTCATTGATAGGTGAATCAGGCTGGACTGCTAATCAATGTTTACTTGAGTGGATCTGGTTCTCTCTTTCCCAAATGCTTGTTTAGTCTTCGTGGAGTCAGGGGCAGTGTTCATCAGCAAACTTCCTAATGCAGAAAGGTTACACCACTCTTTGGTACCTGTTGATACTTTTGTGTACTCTACAGCAGTGCTAAGAGATTATTATTTCCCTAGGATACTTGTGCTCATTGCTCTTGAGGCATCTTAGAAACACCTCTTTAAAAATAAAATATTGCATTTAAACCAAGCCACACAAGTACCATTTAAACATATAAAGGAACATTTTGATGTTTATATTCTGCTTCAATAACAAATATACTTCAAAGTATACCATTTTAATATGTGACAGAAAACTTTTGTCACATATTCCTAAAATCATTTGAAATCTTAAAACAGGAGAGACATGGAAACTCTAGGCTTTTAATTTGAGTTAATTTTGCCTTTTCAGACAACCTCTCTTATAGACCTTTACATTTTTCCCTCTGAATTCTTCTGATCTTGAAAATCCCCTTACGATTTTGATTTTTCTCAGTTTCTAATTACTGTACTCCACTGTAAACTTATTTTCATTCTTCAAGCACTTTAAAAAAAAAATTCCAAAAAAAAAAAAAAAAAATTCCTTGCTTTTCTTCTTTAGACTCAATTTCCCAGTCTAACTGAACTAACAGTGTTCTATCTAGGGGCATCTGAATATCATAGCTTGTCAGAGCACTCAAGGCATACGGTATATTTATCATCCTATAAAGTTTTTAGTTTTTCTTCTGAATTGCCCTCTGAATCTGGTTTCTGGCTTAATTAATAAAATAAGACAAAAAAGGAGTAAAATGAAGACAAAACTAGATTTTCCAGATATTTTATGCACAGAATCCTTCATTTGCTTATACTAGCTTCACTCAGATTTCACTTACGGGAAGGGTATGTGAGATATGCAAACCTCCTAGTTTTGAAGGGGAACAAATAAATGATATTTGGGCATTTCAAAATTGTCTTTTTAGTACAGTGCATGGAAAGATGAAAAATTATTGTAACAATACATTTTCCTTTATAAAATGGCGCTTTTTTTCCTTTTAAGAGGCTGTGCTTTATGCCAAGTCGTCCTGTTCATGAAGCAAAAACCTAAAACCCTACTTCCGTTGTGTACAAGATAACCTGCTATACACTACTTGTAACTGAATCAAAACGGAAGCGAATCATAGTTTAGAGAAGAAAACTAAAAGTGGCTCTTCCTGCTACTGGTTTTACTCAGCAGTAAAGAGAAATCCTTGCAAGTGTTGTTTACACAGTACGAAATCCTTGTAAAGTCGTAGTGGAACAAGTCTGGTATCTGACCCAGCCTTTAGGGCTCCTTAAACACCTGTGGATTTATGGAGTTCAGATGTCTGCAAGGGTCTGTGTGGAAGTTCATTCAGAAACCTGGAGCCCAAATAAAATGATCTGTTGACATGGGCAAGCTGTTTTGTTTCTCTGTAGTCCAATCAGCCTTTTGAACTTTTAGGAAAGAAATTAAGATTTAAGAATGTACTCTTTAAATAATTAGATTTAACAACAAAAAATGTGGAAGTATTTTTTATTTCATTGTGTGATTTTGATCAATTAATCTTTGAATTTTATTCTTAAATTTAAATTTATAAAAGCCAGATCAATAGGGGATTTATTCCCCTACATTATGTGTGTATAAGTAGCCCCCAGCAGGTATACACACACATCTGGTGAGGGGAGCTGGCCCTTTTATACTGAAGACTTACACAATTTAAAACATGAAAATCTATACTCTTTGGAAACCTATACCCTTTAAAAATGATCAAATATAGCCACAAAGTTGTCTTAATTAACTCCATTACAATTGCTTTCATTTGGGGATTTGACTTAACCTTTTGAAAATCAAGACACCATGATTTAGAGAACGTTTTTCAGTCTTATTTCAGAGAGCTTGAAATGAGCTTATTTTATAATTGTTAAACATGTGTCTTCCATTTCCATATGTCTATTAAAAGCTTTATGAAAGGAAATATGGTTGAAAACACCTTGTTTAAACTCAAACATCAAGTCACATCCAATGTAAAAAATACTCTTGTCAACATATCTCCTATTTTTATTCTCTAATCATTCTGTGACTGACAATATGTGTGGAGATGTGGGTAAGACTTCACAGTGTCTGGCTTCTTGATTCTGTTTACACATTGTTGTTTTTTTTTTTCCTTTTGCTTCTGAAAAAGAATATATATTCCCATGCAGTTTTGGGTTTATGTAGTGTTATCACTGAAAGAATAAATTACCCTGAAGTACAAATAGCTGTTTATCAGATAATAATTTGGCTCATTTATGTACTGTTCTGCTCCCTTTTAAAAATTTATCCCAGGAATATTCTGTAATTTGTCAGTACACTTCTATGCTTCTAAAGGCACCAAGGTCCTGAGCATTCATCTTGGCTGTTTCATATTCTTGACTGATTCGTCCATCTTGTTAGGATACACCAACCACGAATCTTTTTTTAAATGGGTTAAAAAAGATTCAATATGAAAGGCACTTATCACTCCTAACTTGAACTTAAAGGTCTAAAGAGTGTCTCATAGGAGGCTACATAAGACAGACATAGTTTTAGAAATGATCCTGTGATGTTCACGTTAGGTTTGGGTTTAGGTTTCCTAAAACAGCTCATGGAGAATTATTTTAGTAGTGAGTCCATGTTCTGAGGATTATAGTTTTTTACCCCTTGTGATGTCACATGGTGGTCAACTTTGTAGAGTAAGTGTGAAGACAAACCAAATAAGAAAAATAACCCCCAAGGCTTGGGTATATTCATACATAAACATATTGGAGAAAGCAAGAGGAGTCAAGGAGGAACTCGTGACCAATTTAAATAAAAGTAGAGTGGTGTATAACAGGTCTCTGTGTGCTTAATGTAAAATGTAAGGATGTGTATCATGCAGGTGTAAGGCTTAAAATGATAATGTAGAAGAAGGAATTATCTATATCACATCTATAAACAGAATCCTACCTAAGGTCTGCTCTGTTCATAAATACGAAGTAATGATATATTCCTGCTGTGATATATTTGGTCAATTTTATACTTATTATTATCCTACTAGCATAAAGCACTGATAGTGATAGAAACACAAGTGAAAAGCAAAGGGAAAAAACTCAGTGAATTCTTTCAATGTAAAGTGGACACAAGGCAATTAGTATATGTGGCTAATTCAGATATTTTGGCTTCGGCTTCAGAATCATACAGACAAAACAAGGTACAAATGGCTATTTGCCTAATTTCTGTATAATAAATTATATGTGTGAGTTCAGGTAAAAAAGATAGTAATTATATATTTTTGAATTAAAACATTTTCTCTAATGCACATGTTTTACTTGGGTAGCAAAACAATAATACACATTTTTAAAGTGGATACTGAAATGAAGCCTCCACTAGCACTTTTCCAAGGGAAAACAATGCAGAAAGATACAATGCTTTTTTAAAACTTTTTTGAGGCCACAAACTACATTCTATGTCAGAAATAACCAGTATGTTTCTACTAAAGACAAAATAATTGCTTAGTGCAGTCATAGCAGTGCTAAAATATCAAACACTTTGATATTTTAAAATAACATAAGCAGTTGGTATGTTGGATTTTTATTTTTCAAGGGAATATTTAACCTTGTATAGATAGAGACTTTTCAGGCTGAAACAGGGATTAGTGAGGTCTGTTAGGAGAAAAAGAGCTGTAGAAAACAGAATTTGTGGACACAGTGTGTCTGGAAACATCAATGGAACACATAGATATGGGTGGAAAGATCCTAAAGATTTGCTGGTAATTGGCTTGAAAAGATGGGAAGTGAATCTGGGTGAGATGGAGGGGAAGAAACAGGGAAGGACTAAATATTTAGGGAGGGTGGAAATAAGGAGTAGGAAAATAAGGAATCTACATAGGTGTAGCTACAAAGTAGTTGGATGTACTCTGCCGTTTTCAAAGTGTTTTCTGACCCTCTTTGAAAATAAGCCCATACTATAAACGGGGCCAAAAGTGGGTTAGGGAACATTGTAATCTCATTTCACCTTATTTTGCTATGTGCCAGAGATCTCAGCAGGTAGGTCAATTAACTCCCATTAGTTAAATGAGAAGAAAATGAGGTTACCCAGATTAACGAAACACAACTCTTGGTTCTCCTCCAAAACAAGGGGAGGAAGGCTTCTGGCTGCCCATAGCTGGTCCAGCCCCAGGCAACTATCCACTTGCCCAGGAGCTTCTGAGCTAAGGACCATAGCTCCTCCCTGCAACCTCACCAGAGACAGTGGAAACAACCTCAGAAGGATGACTAAAGCATTAAAAGTGAAGTTGAATATTGCATTCTTCTAATTTCTTTCTCTCTTTTTATGGAATTAATGCATAAGCTTCATGGGGAAAAAATTTCCCATGTGATTTTACATCTGAGATAATTTGAAAAGGAGTGTTTTTTTCCCTAAAGCTTGAATTCTGTGGAATTATTTCCCTGTTGACAGTTTACTGGGTTTCCTATTTCAAAAACTGCAATTAGCTCCTCTATTATTTTCACAAATAATTTCCCAATACCTACAGTTTTTTTTTTTTTTTGGTACGCGGGCCTCTCACTGTCGTGGCTGCTCCCGTTGCAGAGCATAAGCTCTGGACATGCAGGCTCAGTGGCCATGGCTCACGGGCCCAGCCGCTCCACGGCATGTGGGGTCTTCCCGGACCGGGGCACAAACCCGTGTTCCCTGCATCGGCAGGTGGACTCTCAACCACTGCACCACCAGGGAAGCCCTACAGTTATTTTTAATATGTTTAAAATGATTGTCAGTAGACACTGATAGAAATAACTGGGAAACATTTAATGAACAAATATTTTTAGTGTTACCCAAAGTTCGAATTAAATTTCTTTAGTTTGTATCTATTGTCAACATTATTGAGTAGTTTTACTGACAATGACTGATTTTAACAGAAAGTAACATAGGGCTTCCCTGGTGGCACAGTGGTTGAGAGTCCGCCTGCCCATGCTAGGCACACGGGTTCGTGCCCCGGTCCGGGAAGATCCCACATGCCGTGGAGCGGCTAGGCCCGTGAGCCATGGCCACTGAGCCTGCACATCCAGAGCCTGTGCTCCGCAACGGTAGAGGCCGCGACAGTGAGAGGTCCGCGTACCGCAAAAAAAAAACAAAACAAAAAAAGAAATAACATAAATGCTGAAATACACATATGTTATAATCTGGGCATACAAAAGTTTAGGGCATCTCTTCATTACTATAATCAATATATTGGCAAAATTACTCTTACAAGTAGCAGTCAACTTATTTTAAGACAGTATATTGTGATGGTTGAATGTGGGCACTATTATCAGACTGACTAGCATAAATTCCTGAACTGCGTGACCTTGCCTCTTTGCACCTCAGTTTCCTTATCTGTAAATGGCTTTAATAAAAATCATACAACAGATAATTTTGTTGTGAGAATAAAATAAATTTATAAAAAGTAATTAGTAGTTAAATAATGAATGCTAGCTATTACTGTTGATCTATGATTATGATGAACAAGGAGAAGCAGCAAGTAGTGTTGAAAAAAATGTGTACTTCCTTTCCCCAATATGTTTATCTATACCTTCTGCTATTTATAAAATATTTCCCAAATGTTTTATATAGAGGTAGGGTAGGTTTACACCGTATGTTCTGAAATAAAACTTATATTTGAAATATTACTCTATTTCACGGCGAATTGTCAAGATAAACACCATATAGCTCCTAACTGACCAACTGAGAATATTTCAGTTTCATTTGGTAATGTTAGATTAGGCATCTACATTTTTGATATAAAAGAGAAATGAAGGTAACTAACATATGCTGTGCCAAATATCTGATCTTTTACCTTATCTAGTCTTCATAATAATCATATGAGTGTGATACGATTTTGTCTATTTTATAAATGATAAAACTAGGTTCTGGGAAGTATAGCTGCAAGACCAAAGTAACATGGTTAATAAATGTCTGATCCCATTATTAATACCTAAGGCTGCATCACTGCCCTTGTTGGTTGTTTACTAGGTGAGAGAGTATGGTGGAAGGTAGGTAGGTCAGTCTAGAGCCAGTTAGCATGTTTCCACCCTTTTGTTGTATACCAGGGACTGAGCTTGGGATCTGCCAACTCTGTCATCAGCTGGGTGACCCCAGCCCACAACTTAGCTTGTCTGAATTTCAGTTTCCTTATCTATAAAATTCAGAATTGTCATGAGAACCAAATTTGATAAGGTCCAGAAAATACTTTGCATACAATTTAAGGTATAATTATGACACGTAATGATAACTTTAAAAGGATGATCTTGAAGTTGAGAGAACAAATGAAGACATCTGGTAGGTTGCTTAGAGTATGATGTAAAAATGAAGTAATTTTAATTTGCACTATTTCATTCCCTATCTCCAAATCTTAGGTACCTGATGCTTAGAGAGTATATAAAGGAGCTTAAGAAGAAATCAAAGAAAAGGCAAATATTTTAATCAACAACTCTAATCTTGGGGACAAAAGCCAAGAGACATACAAATTGATTATAAAATAGATTAAAATGCTATTTATGTAATAACTTTCAAGCACAACACACATCAAGATAATTTATAAAGAAATAGGTTAAATACTGATGGTGAAATAACTGTACAGAAAAACAGAATACATTAAGCACTTACATGTAACTCACCGTGCAGTTTTAGGTATTAACACTCATGTTATTGAGGAAGAGATGCAATGAAATGGAATGCATCTAAAAAGCATCCCATTTTTGGCCCCACTGAAACAAGGAAAAAACCCTCAGATAAACGCATGCAGATGCCGGTATTTTTCTCATAATTGCAATGATCAACAAGCACCACCCAAAATGCTAAAAGCAATCAGCACAAACTTTGAACCACAGAGAAACACTGATGCCCGTGTAGAGACTTGCTTGGGGTGCATATTATAAAAAGGAGAATCTGAACACTGCTGCTATTAATAAGACTACAAATTGTAGCCCATCAAACTAGAAGGAGCCTTGAACGTATTTTCTGGGAATTGCTTAAGGCTTAAACACCAGGGACTTGAAACAAACTGTTCTTATCACCTTTTTCCAAACAGAGATTAAGATTTACAATGAAAGTGCCAGCACCAGCTGCACTTAAAGAAAGCACCACAGGTCTCCACAAACTCCAAGAAAATGGAATGGAGCCCAGTTCAAGCTGGAGGTGTCATCTTGCTCAAGCCAGCTGGGTGACACCATGCTGAAAGTGATGAGGTGCTCACTAACGTGGATGAACAGAGTCTCATCGTAGGAAACTTCCAGTGGCCTCCACAGAACCAGCTAGAACCCTGCACATATTGCCCAGCCTGCCTGGACACAGGAACCAAGCATGAATTCCAGCATCTCTTATCTGGTACTTCACCTTTCAGATTTTCCCCACAATGGTTTTAGTTGGAGATGATGACTCCTCTTGTCCATTGCACCTATTTACCACTTCTCCTGAGGAATAATTATCACATGATGCAAAGTGTTGAACACAGACCCCTTCTGAAAGCAGAGATTAAAACAACAACCACTGGGCTTCCCTGGTGGCTCAGTGGTTGAGAGTCTGCCTGCCGATGCAGGGGACACGAGTTCGTGCCCCGGTCCGGGAAGATCCCACATGCCGCGGAGCGGCTGGGCCCGTGAGCCATGGCCGCTGAGCCTGCGCGTCTGGAGCCTATGCTCCGCAACGGGAGAGGCCACAACAGTGAGAGGCCCGCGTACCGCCAAAAACAAACAAACAAACAAACAAAAACAACCACCACTAGATTAAGGTCTATCTTAAAAAATAAAAACAAATGGAAACCCAAGCTGCATATAACACAGATGTACTACACCTATGGGAAACAAGCAAAAATCACACCCAAACATACAAGAAATGTTCTCTTCAATTCTGCAACACAGCATCAGATTTGTTCCATCATATTTTTCATACCTCTTCCTATTGAAACCACACAAGACAATGTTATAGCCAGAACTACATTATAGTGACAGATCATTTAGAAATGTTTGCAGCAGCCCTGGTAACTGCTTTTCAAAACAGAACACGTGACATGACCTAAAGCAGCTGAACCACTAAAATAAAGAAAACACACTTTTTTTTCCTATATCTAAAATGATAACTTTACCAAAGTTTTCCTGATGTTAGACTGTTTAATACACAGCACACTGATTATCCAATCTGCGTATACTTATTCAATGTTCCTGTGCATCTCTTCAGTTTTTCACATGATTAGTAAGTAAACTACTGAATCTATCATCCAAATGAGGCAGTGCCAGGGAATATTATCCTGTCGCGAACTTTAGTAGTTTGTGTAGTCTAAATTTCTTTTCTACCCAAAGACTTCTACAACAGTCGTGAGTCTGAAGCCATTACTTTGCCAGGAAGCTTGTTTCTTTGCTGTATAATGCCACCTTTAAAGAAGTTCTTTAATAGACTGACTGAAATCTTATATTCACATAATCTCAATGCATTGTTCCAGTTCTACCCTCTGTAGAAACAGAATAAATCCACCTCTTCTTATACATCTTTCCTTCAGGTTGACATGAAAATGTTATTTTCTCTCAAAACAGTCAGATATCAGTAGTAATCCTCGCTCCATGACTTATTAGCCTAGTGTCCTTTTGGTCAAGTTACTTAACCTCTTAGTGCCTCCGTTCCTCATTTGTAAAATGGGCATAATAATCCATCGTGGAGGGTTGTTGTGCTCATTATATGATATGACACATATAAACTGTAGTGAAGTGCATGGTGGGTAGAGAGTATTGGTTCAAAAGTAGGTTGCCAGGAACTGTCAACCGATCTGGAGAACAGAAGGGAAAGTGGGTCTATAAACAGAGTAGATAAATTTTATTTTAGACAAGTTGAACTAAGGTATGTGTAGGACAACCATGGGTATTTCTACTGGGCAGCTTGAACACAAGGCCAACATTTAGGTCGTCTAGGCTAGGCAGGTAGATTTGGGCATCAGTCATATAAAAATAGTTTGATCCATGGTTGTCATGAACATTTCTGAGGTCAAACATTTCGAATGAGAAAGCTGAGGACAGAATCTAAGAAAATATTGTCAGAGTAGGAGGGGCCAGATGAGGGGCTGGAGAAAGACGTAATATGACTACCAAAAATCCACAGGGTCTCTTACGTTAAAATAACATAATGTTACCTGAAAGATGTAATGAAAGATGTGTAATGATGCACTCACTGCAAACTGGACATTTAGCAAATCTTTAAGTAGGAACTTAGTGAGATTCCAATGGAATGGAATGGCATCCATTGTAAGGAGTTGAGAGGTCAATGGAAGGTTACTGGGCATGCTATTCTTTCAATAAATTTGTCACACAAGAGAAGGAGGAAGGATCTTGGCATGAGGGGAGGGAGCATAGGTGGAGGCTTTCACTTTGGAAAGAAGGAAGGCTGTTGTTTCCATAGTAAGTCCAATCCATCTTTTTCTCCTCTTTTTGAGCACTGGAAGAATATTTGCCTCATACCTAGATTTCTAGAATTTTGGGCACTCTCTACAATTCTTTTTTTTTTTTTTTACTTAGAGTAGCCCATCAATCATGTATTCAAGTTCTCTCAGTGGTTTAAGGAATAATAATGAAGACCTCAAAGATGTGAATTAGTCTGAAAGAGTCAAATGATCTTATTCTCCTCCTTTTCTTTTTCTTTTTTGGGTATATGTTCTTTCCAAACCATGAATTTGTTTTAAATTTAAATATCTAGTGGGAAGAATATTCTACTCAGTGGAAAAAATAAAATCAGAACTAGTTCCTCAATGTTGGCATAACTAGGATTCTCTGACATTGATGGTGACTCTTCGTCCTCTGAACACTCACTGGTTTTCTTGTTGTGGCAGAGAACTTTACCTTCTAGAATAGAAATGGAAATACATGGCTTCTGTGACCCTACTACCCCATTCCTGCACTATGATCATGACACTCTTTCCTACACAGATTGTAGTAGCCTTAAAACTTTTTTAAAGAACCTGCCACTATTAATCGAAGTTGACACTTGAATTGACGACAGTTTGATATTCCTACACTTTGTTCCTTTTCTATCTATTTGATCTACTTGTCCCAATGTTTACCCTACTGCTTCCTTGTCTTTCGTACTTCTCTGCCCATCTCCCATAGATTGCTGTTTTTCTCCTTAAGGAAGATGAAATCATTTACAAAATTATTAACGGTTGCAGCATTCTTTTTTCACCATCCATGAAATGATGGAAATTAGATTAAAATTGGCCCCATTTTTATTTCAAGAAATAGAAAAACAGAGATTCCTAGTTCCCTTTCATAAAATATTCTAAAATATGCATAAATGTTTAAAAACTTTTTGAGAAAGATCTCATCTATTTAGCTTAAAGGCGAGTTGATACCTTTGAACAAAGATGTCAGGCAGAGAAGAAAGAGAAAGAGCTACTGGGACTTGGACCAAAGTAATGGAAACTGTAATGGTCAACCTGGGCTCAGGGGAGGGGCTGATTATCCACACTTCTTTTCAGCTAAGTTCACATGCCCAGATAAAAGAACCATTGCCATCTTATACTTTGAAATACAATAATCATGAATATGCTATGGGTATATTTTTATGCCTATGAGTATATTTTTCAAAAATGTTCAGGCATGAACTTTTTTTAACTAGAAGTTTAACATTTTATTACATTTGTTGACTTTGAAGTACAAAAACTGGTACCAGTGACTTCTAGAACAGAAATAGAACACTGAAGTCTTATAAACCTAAAGAACTAATCATGTTGACTTTTAGGCCCTGAGTCCTCAGTGCAGGGATCACAAACCACCTAACAAGGTGTTTTGCTAGAGAAGGTTAGACTCCAAACAGGTGGCAACATATATCTCTGTCAAAGTTACAATCTTTCTCACTTTTACTCGAATCTACATAAAATAATGAAAAGTGTTCATCATACTCAAAACTCAATCTCCAACAAAATGACCAGTAATTGAAAAAACAAAGGTAATTGGCCATGAATGATAGAAGAAATTTTACTAAGGATCTTACTAACTGAATGATTTTCAATAACTCTAAAACACTGGAAATATTTGAAGCACCACAAGCTTTAATATGAGACTACTGGTAGGGAAAATTTAAAAGAGTTCTGGATAGTATAGAATCATGCAGTGATTTGACTATACTCTATAATTTCTAAAATGGACTGCATTTGCTGAACTGACCAGCAATCCCTCCCCTTGTCTACCAGCCACTTCATGCTTGTTAAATGACATAGGCATTGCTTTTCCTAACAGAAGAATCAAGTTTATTGAACATGCTAGACTCCATAGGTAGGAAGCACTTTCTCTTCCAATTACTGCTGCCTTCAATCTTACAGTGTCAGATTCATTTATTCATCCATTCAACCAATATTTATTGTATACCTACTATGTGCCAAGTACTGTTTTAGGCCCATTGGAGTATGCAAGTGGAATAAAACCAAAAACAGACAAAATGACTCTGGCTTCCTGGAGCTTAAATTCTAATGGAGGAGGGCTTCCCTAGTGGCACAGTGGTTGAGAGTCCGCCTGCCGATGCAGGGGACACGGGTTTGTGCCCCGGTCCGGGAAGATCCCACATGCCGCGGAGCGGCTGGGCCTGTGAACCATGGCCACTGAGTCTGTGTGTCCGGAGCCTGTGCTCCGCAGTGGGAGAGGCCACAACAGTGAGAAGCCAGTGTACCGCAAAAAAAAAAAAAAAAAAAAAAAATCTAATGGAAGAGACAGACAATAAATGTAATAGATCTTTCAACACCTCTGAACTTGGAAATATTCCATATATTTTCTGGTCTTTTCCATGTATTAGAAGTATCACTTTCAGCTATTAAAAAGTCCAGTTCTAGCCAAACCAGAATGTTCATTTTGCATACTATTCAAATCTTCTTTCTTTTCTCCAGCTCAAGCCTGCTCACATTAGGAAACCTCCAATAGGGAGAGGGGAAGTGGTCTCTTCCTTCTGCCTCCTTGCTGTCCCTTCTCTTCTCCTCTAACTATAGCCTCTGACTTTCTCCATTTGCAAGAAACCCAGGTTAAGTTTTTCTAAGAGCTTTCTTCCAACTTCAGCTCCATGTACCAGGGGAGAAAGTTGCCTAAGGGTTTCTGCAACCCTACAAACGTCTATATAGTGTGAGGTGTCAGTCTCTCCTTTGGATCTACACCTCAATCTGAACAAAGGGTACTCTTTTGAAGTTCTTTGCTTGGCTTGAGGTGGGGAGAAAGCACCATCCCTTGTTCAATGGAAGGAAGATGCCACAGTGCTACACTTGGCAGGCCTATAGTTTTCCTTTACAAAGCATTCTTCACTCTCCAATTAGTTTGACAATATTAAGCTAGAAGTGGGTGATGGGATGAGGGTCATAGAACCATTTCTACTATCTGTTAGCAAGGGTCTCCTGGATAGTACAGTACTGTGCTGTCCAACAGAAATATAAAGCAAGCTGCATACATAATTTAAAAGCTTCTTTTAGTCACATTTAAAAAGTCAAAAGAAAGAAGTAATATTTCATTCATCCAAATTAATCCAAAATTTTATTATTTCAATGCATAGTCAACACAAAATATTAATAAGATATTTTATATTCTTTTTTCATACCATGTCTTTGAAAACTGGTACACACTTACTGCACATCTCAGTTCAACTAGACACATTCCAAGTGCTCAACAGACTCATGTATCTGGTATCTACTCTAGAATGCACAGGGCTAGTCCCTCTCTTGAAAGTAAGGTAATGGTCACTTTTTAGTCTCACTTTTTGGATCTTTACTGAAACTAGGGCAATTGGATAACTCAATTCAACATTCTAAACCTACACAAATCTTTCTTGCATATCTCACCATTCCCTCTGTCACTTCTATCACCATTATCCCCTACCCTCCATGTCTGATTTGCTTACATTGATCCATCTAGGTCACACAACAGGCTCTGGAGTCCTAATCGTGAAGAGAATTTCCATAAAATAGCTGGGAAATTAATAAATGGGTCTTCAAATAGACCTTCCTGCTCTCAGTTTCCTTCCTACTCCCGCCAACTGTTTTTACTTTCTCTTTCTTCCTAAAGTATTTAATATGTTAAATCATAATCTTACGTAAAATATTGCCAACTTGAAGTGTGGATAGAGAATCAGGCAAAGAAAAACAGAATCTTCCTTATATTGTCCTAAAACTTCATTTTCTTTCCTAAAATTTCATTACAGTGCCATTTTGTTTAGAGTTGGGGGTTAGCAATGTAGGGTACTACCAGGGCACATAATGAGAGATATTTAGACTAAAGATTTCTTTTAGGCTAGTGGTTTTTCCAAGTTCTCTCGTTAACGTTTTTGGCTAAAATGCACATATAGGCTATCTGACACGTATTCAGAGAAAAAAACATGTAAAGTTGGGATTGGGAAAAAATATATACAATAACTCCCTCAGATATAGATAACATGTTTTTTTTTTTTAATTTGATTTTTATTTGTTTTCTTTGAACTTCTTTTCTCTCTATTTTACATGTAGGTCATGATATGTCAAAGGAAGGGAGATTTAAATTACATTTCTTCATATCAGTATGGAGCTTCAAAAAGGAAGTTATTTGGTATTTCAGGGAAAAGTAATTTGAGGGTAAAATATTGAAGAATGAATTCTCAAGCCTTCTAACGCTAAGTTTTGACAAAAATTTACATTATCTTTAGCCAATAGCCAATATCCTGAAGTAAATGATTCCAGAAATACCTTAGATTATTTATTCTCTCAGAATTCCTATTCTAACAATGGGTAAGATGCTTAAAATTTTAAATATGGTTTTATCCAGTTATGAATAATAAAGATCTCACTTATTAAATGAAATTTAAAATTTAGATTTTGTCCAGTTATGGATAATAAAGATCTCATTGTGCTTCTGCAAGTAAAATATGTGGAAAAATCCAATTAGGGCATTATATTAGGCCTATATAAACTTTTCTTAGCAATTTTAATTTGATTCTGGCTTAAAATTCTGTTTCTATTCAACAGCTGTTTACTGTTACATGAGGTGAATCATTTCAGTTTCTAGTGGCATGAATTCCATAAATACTACAGTAAAACGCTCTGAAACCCTTCAATATTAAGCTACCTTGCAAAGGGTATACATTACTTAATCATTAAATAGGATACTAATGAGTCTTTATTAAACCTTCCAGATAAACATTGTATTGACATCTAGTGGCTATAGAGGCTGATAACAGAGATACTATTTTGAAAGCATATGGAGCATTTTAATATGTTTTCCATTTAAAATTCACTTGAATGAAAAATGGGCAAAGTATACATAATACTGCATAATGCTAATTATTGATAAGAAAGTATAAAATCTCTTTGTATTGGTATGTTAAATGCTAGGGATGGATTTGGGGTGGTCTGAAAACAGAATCGTATCAGAATGCATGTAGCAGAATGCCCAAGGATTATAGGGAAAATACCTAGATACTTGGTAAACGGTTTACTAAGACATGTCGATAGCAATAGTATCAACTGCCATTTACACAGTTCCTCCTACGTCCCAGCCTTGCAATGTGCTTAACAGGTCTTATCTCATTTAGACCTCAAAATTTTCCTCCAGATGAGTTATGATGTACACCTGTATGTTACCAATGACGAAAGAGACGATGAGAGAGTTAGTTACTTGCTGAGGGTTACACAACTAGCAAAAGTGAAGTCAGGATATGAAACAGGTCTGTCCTGTTCTTAAGTCCAAAGGCAGAGAAACCACTCTTCTCTCTATAATATACAAGTAACTCTATATGTTAATGACTTCATCTAAAATTAACAAATTAAAAATAATATGTCAGTTCAATTCATTTTTCCAAAACTCACTTTGTGACATTTTTAACTTTCCCTGTGATAACTGAATCTTGCTTTTTGATTCTTGAGCAATTATTCTTCTTGTATGCTATTATGAGCTTGTTTCTACATCCAAAACTTGACGTACGTAATCATGTGATACATGTGTATTAAATACTTTAGAAATATAATGCAGAAAGAAGTTGGGGTTCTTTCACTGGTATATATATATATATATATATTCCCCCCCCCCACTGGTATATATTTGACTTTAAAAATGTGGGGTTATTTTTTTGTTTGTTTCTTTTCCTTTGAAAAGAAAAAAGACTTTGAAAAAAGTCTTACTTGAAAAATTACCATAGACAAGTGTCATGGCAAGAAGTAAATTTACAAGGTAGAGTTGAGAAAATACAAGGTGGTGACTTGGTAAATGAGAATGTAGAACTTGAAAGCAGGTGATGGAGACAAAAAAAGAATAGGGAAGACAAGAAGTAGTTGAGTGTAGAATCTGATGAGAAGGGAAATAGTGAGTGGGAACACCAGTGGGCAGAAACGGATAATGATGGATTTTACAAAGCTCAGTTTATGTAGGAAACAGGCCTTTGAGGTGGAAGGCGAAAGGACATTCATTTCTTTTATAAAAATTTTCAAATAAGTCTGCAATTTGCATCATCTGAAAAAGAATAGAACACATACATAGATGTTTATAACTCTCCGTTCTGTGTCTTCCTTCCTGGCTCTATGGATGATCCTGACTCAGTGTTAGCTGCGTGAATCTGAATAAAATGAGCTGAGGAAAGGAGAAAGAAATAAGGGTAAGGAACAAATGTGTTTCTAAGGCTTACAGTAATTCCTTGACATCTAGAGAGGCTCTTGGTCATCCATGTTGTGGAACAGCTCTACAAATAGCATCCCTTTGGTGCAAAAGCATTACGTATTGCTATCAATCCCAAGGCAGACTCTCATCCAGACCTATAATTCTGGGGTTATTTTGGGACTGAAGGAGCCCCTGGGAAAAGAGAATAGGGAGACAAATTGGATGGGATGTGTTTAAGAAACACACTGTTGAGATGTTCATAATGAGCAAGGGAAATGACAAGAAGTCTGACAGTAGCATTTTGCACAGGAAAGCGATGAGCCTATTGGGAGGAGACAGATAGAAAACTAGAGTTTGAAACAGAAAAGTCCACTATAATGAGATAAAAAATTGCTAAGAGTCTTAACTTAGCTCTAGGATGAAGATTGAAGAAAGGAATAGAGCCTGCCTGTGGGTTTTTGGATAAAGGGAAAGAAGTAGCTAACACTGAAAAGGAACCTTTTTCATGCTTAAACTGGAAATAAGATACCAAAGATAGCTAAAGACAGGAAAGTGAATAAGAGCTGAAAACTCAGAGGGATAACAGTTCATCTGTAGTAATTTAGGGGATGAAAGAGTATAAAAGGAAAAATAAGAGAGAAGCTGAGAGTGGATGAGAGGCTGTAAGTGAATCTGGCAGAGGCACTGAGTATGGCGATGTGATCCTTCTCAGAAAAGATAGCAGATCAAGGAGCCTTGTGCCTGATATCAACTGTAAGATGGAGAAGCATTTCTTTTTTTCTTTTTTTTTTGCGGTACGCGGGCCTCTCACTATTGTGGCCTCTCCTGTTGCGGAGCACAGGCTCCGGACGTGCAGGCTCAGCGGCCATGGCTCACGGGCCTAGCCGGTCCGCGGCATGTGGGATCTTCCTGGACCGGGGCACTAACTCACGTGCCCTGCATCCTGCATCGGCAGGCGGACTCTCAACCACTGTGCCACCAGGGAAGCCCCCGGAGAAGCATTTCTTGTAACTATGTACAGGAGAGGACACTGGTGTTTTTTCAGACAAAGTTAGAGAAAACTGAGGGGGAAAGCATATACAGCCCTGTTTCCCAAATTTTGCTACACATTAGAATCTCTTGGAGAGCTTAGAAAAATCTCTTGATGCCTGAGTTACACCCCGTACCAAGAAATCAGAATGTGTATGGTGGGAGCCAAGCCTGGGACTTTTTAAAAGATCCCCAGGTGATTCCAATTTGCTGTAAAGTGTGAGAACCGCTTACAGAGCATGCCTTGAAAATTTGAAGGGAAATTGAAGAGCAGATGGTGGGTCAAATGGTCAAAAAAGTAGGACAGAAATTGTCTCATGATATGGAAGCGTGGATTATTAATGACCCACATAAATCCTAACACTAGCCACTCACTGGATTGTACTTGTTTTCTTGACCTCTGACTTCCATGGAGGCTCCCTGACAGTCTATTTTTGTTATTGTGATACATTGGATTTTCTCTTACTATCTCAGTATATTAACATACTGAGCACACAAATTACAGAACTTTGTACGTCAATTGAAAAATGAAAAATGCTCGGTTGATGAAAACTTGGCATAAATTAGTCACAACATATTCAAAAAATGCAGCTTGAAAGCTGAGCTACACACAGGATATGCATGAAAATCTGATGTGGTGATTATTTCGTGCACAGGGTATTGGATTTATGCTGTCATCCTTTAAATATTAACAACTTACGAGTTATCGAAAATGCTTCTATTCAAGTTTGGGAGGTGGTTTCAGTCACACATTTTGCTCTGCTTTGGGTTTTTTTTTTTTAAAAACACAGTTTGTGTGCATTGTTGTCACAGAAAACTTCTTTTCCCACAAGAAACCAACTCTTATCAAAGTACCCTGACAAATGATGGCATGCATCTTATTTTTATTCTTTGATTAGGCTTGTTTAATTCTGTATTATCTGCCTTAACTTTAATGCCAAACAAGAGTAAATTTTCAAGTATAATATGCTAAATTTATAATGGTGAATTTAAAACAAAATCACTTATAAGAAACCAACCTCAGCACCTAGGGACAAGGATGAACTATTAGCATAATTTATACCAGTAAAGATATTCTACCTTAATTATTTGTGGCCAATTATCAATTACTGGTCAATGCTAGAATCACTCACCATAATTATTTCCCTAAGGAATCTTCTCTGGATATAATGGAGAGCTTCATCATATTTCTTTTCTTACAAAAATAACACATCTTTTTTTCTTCAAGATTTTTAATCTAAGAGAAAAACAAATCTAAGCTTTTACTACTGAGGATTTCTCTAAGACTTTAAATCTTCGGGTCTTAAATATCTAAAGCAAAGAGCTGAATGTATGTATCCATGACCAGCTTGAGAAATTTCTAGAAAAGACACCTAAAATATTGCTATTTCGTCCTCTTATTATTTTTGATTAATTTCAGTTCTGAAAAAACATTTTGAAATTGGAAAGATTAATTTATACTTCATAAGTTAACATTTTAAACATTAATTCCTTTCCTTACATATATAGTTCCTTTCTATTAAAATCGGTCTCAAAGCCTGCAAACACTATCCTTACATTTGAATTCCTAATGACTCCTCCTATTGTCTCACTTCTGTTTGAACCTGTCAATCAATGGTGAAAAGTGTTAATCACTCCCAGAAACCCCAATCTTGCTCACAAAAGTACCAGTCACTGAAAAAATAATACCGATTGGTCATGGATGGGCAGGAAATCTCACTAGGGATCTGAGTGCACAATGGAGTTTATTAAGTCCATTTTGCTCAAGTCCAGCTCTCCATGCATGCAGGGTTTGGAACTTTTATTTCAAAGTCAGCTAAAACCAGCTAAGGTAACTTATATTCATTAGCCCAGCTCTGACTGAAGTGCTGTGAAATCTCTTGGCTAGTGCTTTTGGCTCTTGATAATAGCAGCAGCATTTATTTTTACTATTTTTCTCCCCTTCTTTCTAAAGAGCAGAAAGAGACTTAGTTGGATGCTAGTTGTTTTAAATTTTTAATTGGTCCATGTTCTTTTTCATCTGCTTATTATTTTCAAACTTCATTCTTTTAAATGACTAAACAGCCACACGAAAGATATTTCCCATTAATTCTCCCTATGCAGCAGTGCCCCCTCTCAAAGCCATGGCTGCATTTATTACGGAAAAGCAGTTATGATGTGTATATACAGCATGGGTCATAAAGTATTATAGCCTCAGGTCACAGAAAGGGATGAAGTTCAGCAGTCTGATTGTCCACATATGCAGAACACCAACAACTTTCTTCCAGTCTTGTTTTTTTAACTGCAGCTTATTTGCTTTCTGAGAGGTGGCAGCTGCAAAGGGCTGGTGTGAAGGAAAAAGAGGAAGACGGTACTATCATTAAAGAATAAACAGTAATTACCTTGTAGAAATCTCTAGAGTGATTGATTACCTCTGCAGCTTATAAGAACAGGCCTGGGAATATACAATAATTGATTTCTATTAGTCATGTGTGTTTTCCCTTTAACTTTCTGAAGAAGCAATGTAGTTTAATTGACTTTAATTTCAGATTATGTATTTTTATGACTTTTTCTAGAGTTGGCTAGGAATTAGAATGAACAGAGTTGCTGGCCCCATGAGCCATATTATCAATAGAAAGTAGGAAGATAAGGTGTGTTTGTGAGATATATATTATATGTACCTATTATTGGGTTGCTTTTATCTTTTAATATAAGTAGTTGTTAGATTTAGATGGGTTTAGAGGAATTCCAGGGTTTATCAAATTTGAGAGTGAGCAGTGTAGTTTTAGCAAGGTCTGGCAAAGACACAGTGGGGATGAAACCTCTTCAAGGCAAGCCTGACAGATAAGTGTGGGACAGTCCCTTGAACAGGGTCAAGCTGGGCACCATCAGACATCAAAATGTGCTGGCCCTGCTGTGATGCCATGGGTTCAGTCACATTCCTATGAAATTGCAGGGAACTGAATTTATTTAACCGACACCTTCAACTTATATTGATACTTTGGCATCGTGAAAATCAGACATGTTTTGGAATAACAGTATGCCTTTTGCTGCCTGGGAAATTGAGGCATGGATTGTCACATAGTGCATCCAGGAGAAAAAGAATCAAATTATATATAACCAGACCCTTGCCCTTGACAACACTGGCAGTGGCTTGGGCTAGATAATATTTTGCCATTACGTGAAGCAGAGAAGATGGTATTCTCTGAAGCAACGTGTCTCTTGGCTTCCTGCAAATTACTTCTGGAATGCTTCTCTGACATTTTACACATTTTTGTACACTGTACTTTCATATATATAGGTATACGTCTATACTTATATATAGTACCTTTTCACATCCAGCCATAAATATTGGTTAATGGACCATTTTGCTTCTTTTTGAAAATGATTGCTGCCTTTTCAAATTCTTATTTCCATTGTTTAGCCCAGTCTGTGGCACAGTTTACGTGACTGAAAATACGTGTTAGGAGTCTATAATGACTGATCTCTGAGATACTGATTATATCATTCATGCAGACGCTATGTCCATTCTGCTTTGTTTGGACAAAAGTGATTAGGATGCTATTTATTCTTTGGTACTATAAACAAAGCAATGTTACAAAATAACAAAAGACAGCAGAGCTAAAGGATACCTACAACGTTTCTCCAATTTCAATATACTAAGGAAATGAAGATGGCTATAAAGAAATCTAAAACTCCCTAGGAACTGGTGTACCCATATTTGCGGGACCTAGAAAAGATTTTTAAGTTCTTAATATTACTGTGAACTATGATTCCGTGAAAAAATCTACTAGCTTAGCAAAAATCATGTTATTAGCATCTGCAGCTTAAAAGATTTAGTTTTCCAAATGGAGAACTTTTTTTCCTCCTTCTAAACATGGAGCACGATTAATTATTTTAATGTAACAGGTATAAAAAAAGTGAGTTTATTTCTGCTATTTATATGTTACCTTATACAAATAAAATCATGTGCCAAATATTCAAATTATTAATTTCTGATATCTAATTTATACATTTCTCTAAAAATAATAGAGAGACTTTTTCAAAATTCAAACCTAAAGATCTTAGCTCAGTAAATTCTCAACAAGTTGACATTGCCGAATAGCTTTCTGTTGAAAGAATTATTGCTTTTATGTTGTGTAAAATATTTGTAACTCTAGGAAATCAGATTGTAGTATTTGAAGCTGTCACTTTAATAGTGAAGGATTTCACAAACAATACAGTGGATCTAAACAATGTAGCTGAAATATGTGACCACAGACATCAGGGTATCACTTGGACAATGCCACCAATAGCATGAGTGACACTTGACGGTGAAACAGTGGGCGACTGGTACTTAGTGGTCTTGCGCTTTGTCAAGTATTCCTTTTTCTTTTCTTTTCTTTTCTCTCCCCAGTGGCTACTTGTCATTCTCGGAAGACTACAGACTTCCCTTCCCCTGGACCTTTTTGAACTCTGCTGTCTTTGAACATCATGGATATTGCAAAAGAAACTATTTACTAGGCAGTAATTATATGCCACCCCTCATGTAAAGGTAAATGATAATGAGGTATGTGCGAAGAATAGGCAGCTCTGTCAAAGGGGAAAAGAGCGGCTTTTAAAACTTAGAGCCATGCAAAATGCCTTATAGACTTGCTCTGGAGTAACTGTATCAATTAACCCTGCTAAAAGCTCTAACTCAGATGGGCACTGCACACAGCATGTCTACTAGTGTTTTATTATCAAGTCCATTATGATGAGTTCTTGTCCTAGACAAAGGGAGAACAGAAAAAGAATTCAGGCTGACAAATTAGACTTGAAATCAGTTTCATTTACATAACGACTGGAAGTTCATTAATAACAGAGTTTTAATTATTCATGCTCTTGTTTCACTAGATACAGCAGTTTTCCCCCTGCTGTGCGGGATGTCTGGATTAGCTAAAATGAACCTTAGCAAACTGATAGGCTGCCCAGATCCTCAAATGCTTTTCTATTTTCACACCACTAGAGATGGGGGTGGGGTAGGGGAGGATGGAGTGTGTGTACAGATTGGGGCTGGGTAAAGAGGAGAGGTAGGAAGGCGAAGAGGAAGGCATTAGAGAAAAAGAAAGGTAGCTGGCAGGATTCTTCTGGATTTACATTTTGCCTTTGCGGAAAAGAAAGAGAAGGAAAAAAGTCAACTGTTGTAAATTTATACTTCATGGGAGCTTCCACTTGATATGATAATACTTTAAATATCAATCATTTCAAGATTTCCTGATGGGGCGTACTACTAATATGATTGTGTGCATGAGCAATTCTTTTCTTTCAGATATAGGAGCACTAATAGGGTTTATTTTGGTTTGCATTTTGAAAAAAAAAAAGGAAGGGAGGAGAGAAGAAAAGAAACTTTTTTCCCTTTTACATTATCTGGACAAGTCTGAGAGACAGGTTTAAAGCCGGCTTCCTTACAACTTTCTTTAATAAGGGCAGTGGTGATATTTTCATTCTAACTAGTAATAAATAGTGGCACTAAGAATACTTTGCTGCAAAGAATTTGAACTGTTTTCACACACATCAGTCTTCTCACTCAGCCTCAGCACTACCTCATGAAGTAAGTAGTTCAGGGCCAATTGGACAGGGGATTATTGCATTTCTGGTTCATTTATTGTCTATATATTTTCCTGACTAATTTAGGTGACTGTCTCAAAAAAAGAGAATCCATGACAAATAAAAACAAGACTCAATTGTTCCCAACACCTTTAGAGTTCAGCCAGAGAGGGAACGAGGCCAGAGGAGAACCTCTCTTCATTTTGAAATCAGACAACAGCTGCAGGTTTGGGCTTCCAGGGCTGTCTTTGGAACAGCTTTGTAACAAAAATTCTTAGTTTGGGGAACCATCATTTACAACAAATAGTAGAAATATTTTAAAGAAAAAAAAACTTAGTACAGAGAAATTATATTTAACAAAATCTGACCGAGTACCACTTTGTCTAAGTTCTCCTGCTTGATCTAAATGACACAAAAATTATTATATCCATTTTACTGAGAAAGAAGTTGAGCCTCAGAGAGACCAAGAGTTTAGCTAGTAAAGAAGGGGGTAAGATTCAAAATCTTGTCTGTCTGACACCAACTCTCCCCCTGCTATATACACATTTGAAGACAATGATTATTTATATTTTTTAGATAAAGTTTGTACAACTTGTTTTATTTTTCTATGTCAATTTTCTTTACCCTCCCACTGATAAATGATTTTCTACAAAATAAATACAACAGCCTGTTTTTTCAGAATATGGATAGCTTTCTTAGATCTGGACTAACCAGAAAGTCATAAAAGTCAAATATTTAAACAGGTAATAATACAGGAGCAAGGTGCTAATATGAGCAAGTCCTATTTCGTGTAACAGATAATTGAGTGAAAATTAGACAGACTACCTGATAACTTTAAGTCAAATGCCACATTTGTAGCTCACATACGAAAAAAATTAATCACCAGAAGCTGCCATCTCTCATTACTTTAAGTTTGCTTCTAAGTGGGCATTTTGTCAATGTACTGTGAAGAGCAATCCCCGACTAATTAAGCTAACTTTTCTTCCCTTCCTTCATTCCTTCCTTTCTCCCTCCCTCCCTCCCTCCTTTTCTCTCTCTCTCTCTCTCTCTCTCTCTCTCTCTCTCTCTCGCTCCTTCCTCCCTCACTCCCATTTTTCTTCCTTCTTTCCTCTTTATTTTCTTTCTAGGGCTACCAGCTATTCATTTCTGCTTTGAGGAATTCATGTTTACTTGCTACTTTTAATTTTTATTTCATTCCTTCACTCGTGGGCAGATCCCTCCCCCAACCCTGTTTTGGCTTGTTTTATAAAGCTATCTTCATATGGGAAATTTGAATAATTAATTACTGCTTCATTGTGATCAGAAGCTCTCAACATATTTACAATATTTTATCTTTTTATCTCTTTGAAGTATATATATAGATATTAAAGTACAAAGAGGTTACATGACAAGCCTAAAAAAAAAGTGTTTTGAAAAGATAAAACAAGATACTTTACTAGAGAGCTACTCCAAGCAACACACTGGATTTCATAGTAAAATGCAATAAATGGAAATAAATGGACAGTTAGAACTATGTACTGATGAAAATCAGAATCAGTGCAGGTGGCTGGGACATTATTGATACTCAGACATCTGAGATAGTACTTTCTCAAAAATTGTCTTAGCCAATCTAAAAATTAAGCCAAGAAGGACACCCTTCTAAATCTCTGACCAAGGATTACTACAAAAATCTGCTATGTTTTTGAAAAAGATAATGAAAACCAAACTTTTTAAAAGACTGAAACAAACTAATTTTTCAAAAAAGCTTTAACTGATCAATGGGTGATGTGTTTGTTCTGCTTTCAAAACATATTTTGTTCTATTTTCTGGGCTCCTTTAAAAACTTAGAAATATTGCCAAAGGACAAAGAAAACAATGGAAGGTTGTATGGGGAAAAGGAGGAGACAGAGGAGACATCTGGATTGCATTTGATCTGGCAGCTCTCTCCCTGTCTGGTTAGGTGGATGCTGCCCTGGGCAAGCAGGAGGGGTCTGCCTGGGCTGATATTTGATTTCCAGGTGCAAGTATTCACTCATCTAAATCCTGACCATATGCTGTCATACGTCTGCATAAGTACTGCTGTTTCCTTTTGAACTGGATATGAAACTGAGACATACAAGATAGATGGTCCTGAAGTGGTGAAAACTCCAGCAATTTTGCAGGGAAGATTTAGGCCATGGAAATGTTTCTTATAGCTTGAGTTCTGACATGTCTTTTGCCTAGTTAGAAGTGGCATTCAGAGGCAAATTGAGAGGAGTAAGGAGATCAAAATTTTCTAGTCTTGTTTCTGACCATTTTGCTTGTCACGTATAAAGTAAAAGGGGTAACCCTTCAAATCCCTAGAGGCATATCCAATCTGTGGGGGGAGACATGTTAAATGCACAAATTCTGTTAAGTTTCAGTTATACAAGATAAAGAAGTTCTAGAAATCTACTGTGCAACACAGTGCCTACAATTGACCATATTGTATTGTACATTCGCAAACATATTTTAAGGCTAGATCTCATGTAAATGTTCTTAGTACAATAAATAAAAACAAAATGAAACAAAAACATTTACTAACCATTGGTAAACTGCTATTTCGCAGGATGTTGCTATTTGCCAAACAGAACAGAAAGTCTATGTAGAATAATTATTGATTTAGTGCATTTGAGTATCATTGGTTTACTCATCTGATCTTGTTATTTTCTTATATTGGGTCTTTGTAAGAATTCAAGATAATACAAGTAAAAGCATCATAGCTGCTTAAAGCATGGGAGTAATCGTTATTATCTGACTGAAAGTTAGGATGCCAGTTTTATCTATTGGGCTTTCAATTTGTAATTTGAAGTTACATAAATTCTGTAGTGGCAAATTAAAAGGCATGTGTGATTTACTCTCAAGAGTGGGACCAATGATTGCAAAGGTGACTCCAGCTGTGGAATGATGCGGGGCCTCCATCTGGAGAATGCAGCAGGTATTCAAAGAGAATACTTTGAAAATATCAAAACTTTCATATTTCATCTCTGGGCCATTTTATATATAAACCCATTACTTAAAAAAAATTATTTGGCTGGAAATTTCTGTTAACTCTCACTTTTGTAGATTTTTGGTAGTTTTTATAATTATTAAAGAGAAATTTAAGGGGAAAAAATTAAAATATATTTTTGTTAGTGGCATTTTACTATATTCCAATCCTTTGATTGTTAGTTATCATATATATTATGTTAATAAGTTAAAACTTAATTCCCTGACAGTGGTAAAGGATAGATAATACTATTAAAAAAAAAGGAAAGGAAGAAAAAAAATTAAAAATAAATAAAAATAAAAAAAAGGAAAGAAACATTTTCAGAAATAGCTAGTTAGTATTGAATGTCTAACTTTTCTTCTAGTGCATGAAGAGATCTATTTTTTTTAGCATTATTTTAACATTTTAAAAATAGAAAATGGAATTAACGTTCTTGTTCCATACTAACTGACTATTGAGGAAAAGTATTTTTTCTATATTGAGGACTACAGAGACCTTTAATAGTTTCTGTTAGCAGGGAAAAAAAAAAAAGTAAAGGTTAAGAAAAAAATGTCTCAGCACTTGGAAAATTATCCTTACTACAATTTGTGGCATCTGAATTTGGTAGAATTTTTGTTCTCTTTCATGCCATAAGTTTTTCTTTTAACAGTTGGAAAATGAATTTAGCACTACATTGGGTGACTCCTTTGGTTGTTATTTAAAATATCCAAAGGGTAAATAAAATCTGAATCAGACTTACAATTCTGTGTGCTGCGTTTCAGTTTAGGTAATAACATAATTAGGGAAAGAGGAAGAAAGGAAGGGAGAAGAGACAGGGGAGTGAAGTGGAGAAAAAGCTGTAGAAACTTAGAAAAAAAGCCAAAGACAGCAAAGAGGGAAAGATGAGGAAGAAAACAAGGGAGAACGAAAATAAAAGGCAAAAGGAAGAGGCCTGGAAGTGGCATGGTGGATCCTTTGAGAAAATGTAAAATCACATACTTAGTGGGAGGGCAACTCGAAAGGCAGATACACAGCAATGGAGTAAAAACATCTGTGATGAAGCCACTTGAAAATGTTTTGCTCTCCTAGTTTTAAAGCTGTAACCTGTTTAGGAAAGAGGATGCAATAACACTACAAACTGAATTTCATCAATAAATGGGTAATTATGGGCCAGATACATGACTAAGTTCTGTGAAGCAACTAAATATGCAACAAGAATAATGATGAATAGAAAAAAATAATTTGTATAAGCATTTGCTGTTTCTTTAAATATTATATTCTAGGTAAATTATTTTAAATCCATACATACTGTAAATGTAACACTTTGAAGATAATCTCAGCAATAAATTCTAACAGTGCATTGATACTTAAATTAATTGCATAGATCCTTACATATTTATTTATTGCTTTGTTTATGAGATTATTACACATTTTTTTAAAATGAGAAACTTTGAAATTTGCATCTATAATTTCTGATAATTTTAAAATTATTTGAATCCAAAGATTCAAGTACCTAAATGCTAAACATCAAAAACTCACCATGACCTTTATAATATCTCACTATGGCCTCCATCCTTGATTCATCCCTTTGTCTTTACATTCTTTCTAAAGTCTTCATTTTAATTCCAAGTGTCTTAAAAATTCCAAATTCCCTTTAGTGTTTGATGCTACATCTAAAATGCTGAACTAGCCTGTATGTTTAGGTCTTTGTTAAAAATAATTTGCCAAAAAGCTAAGATACATAAAAATTTTTTAAAAATTGTTCTCCCTTTTCCACTTTCTCTTAAATGACTTTTTCAAATACTACAGGGAGGGGAAAAAAAACAAAAATACATGGCTTCCTCCTTTATCATCTTCTAATAGGTAACACACCTTTGGGGTACATGGATAATATGCCCAATACTCAGCATTGCATGCACTGCCACATTTTATTCTTATGAGGAAAAAACTTTTAACTGTTGCCATTTTTCAGAGAGGCAGAAATCTACTAAGTGTCACACAGCACAGTGTTGAAGACAGAATAGAATTCAGGTCTGGTCAATTCCAAAGCCCACATGCTGGGACTTCCCTTGGTGGTCCAGTGGTTAAGACTCCATGCTTCCACTGCAGGGGGCATGGGTTTAGTCCTTGATCAGGGAACTAGAATCCTGCATGTCACAGTGGTGCGGCCAAAAAATAAAAAAAAGAAAAACAGAAAAACCCCAAAGCAACAACAAAAACAGAGCCCACATCCTTGTACATCCCGCCTTATAGTTAGTTATCTACTTTCCACCTTCCATGCGTAGGCTTCTGAAAGTTAGGTTCTCTAGGGCAAGTACCAGGTTATACCCATCTGTGCTTTGATACAGTGACTGGCCCAGAGTAGGTTCAAAACAGTTTTGGAAAAGGATAAAGTCCAAGTTTCAACTTTATAATTAAATTACTCTTAAGCTTTGGAGAAAGTGACTGCTTCTCCTTTTTGATTAGGTTTCTGATTACCTAAAACAGATCTGGATGTTCTGGGAATGGGGTTCTGGAAGGAAGGAAATTACAGTGTGATATACCTGATCATGTACTGGGCCTCCAGACTTGCTGGTCCTACACCAGCAGTCCTCAATTTGTTGTTTAATGTTATTTATACAAACAAGATGTTCACTCTGAGTTTCTGCAGAGGAATCCCTTCTATTGTTAAACTGAGAAATCATCAAATCC
Source organism: Aethalodelphis obliquidens (assembly GCF_003676395.1). Classification (NCBI taxonomy): domain Eukaryota; kingdom Metazoa; phylum Chordata; class Mammalia; order Artiodactyla; family Delphinidae; genus Aethalodelphis; species Aethalodelphis obliquidens. The sequence goes on along the minus strand of NW_020837957.1, from coordinate 17,931,129 downwards.
TAGGGTGGTACATGCTTTACAATTATGGGGCCTTTCCCCCCCCCCCCAGTTTTGGTTCTAAAACATATTAAGCAAACCTGGCTCGGCGGGACCAAAAGTGATAGAAAAGGAAAGCAGGGAGCATTCCAGAGATGGAGGTCCCAGATGAAAGCTTTGCTCTTACTTTATGAATGTTTGTTAAGCAGCATTTTCAAGTTTGTAGTCCATTTATTGCGATGTTTTTGCATACTCTCACCAGGTGTTTTTCAACGAAGCACTAAACTTCCCCTTGTAGACTCAAAGAGGATACCTTCAGGTAGGTTTAATGTAGAAGATTAAGACTGCATTAAGATCAAGTCTTAAATGTTCTGCTACCAATTAGCCCTCTAGTATTTCTGTAAGCCTTGAATTTTTGATGCGATCAATGACACCAGTGGAGCCATCTTCTGTGGAGTGGTTATTAAAGATATAAAAATCAATACAAAGATGATACTTGGAAATCTATATCACAAGATAATGAATCACCATGAGAGCCAACTAAGAATGTCAGCAAACCAAACAGAAGTTTTGTGCATAACGAAGTGTTTCATGCTGGTAGAATTTAAGCTAAATTTTGCATGAGACAGAAGTCTTCAGTCTACACTTATGATACATTTGCATGACAGGGTTTTAATAAGATGAAGACACAAGTCCAACTATGCAAAGGGTTTCTAGTGCATTTGAAAAAAAAAGTAAAAGAGAAAAAAAGGAGAGTGAAGATAGAGATGTTCACAACTGAGCAAATAATGGCATGATTTAACTTTAATGACAAAATAGCATCAAAACTTTCCCTGTCAGTAATCCTCATTCAATTTCTTTTAAATGAAATATTATTTGCCTGCACCTTAAGTCTGTTAAGTACTGATTGTTATTGGAGCTGTGTATTGGAGCTTCACAGAATAGTCCAAATTTAATTTGAACTGGGGATTGATTTCATTTCCTTCAAAGGAAGATTTTTTTTCCTTCCAAAATTGAGCTGGTGCATGACTTTGCAAGTTCATTTTGGTTTTCTACTTGACCCAATTGTAAGTGACAGGAGAACATTTATGTGTTTTGTCCTTAAGGGATATCACGATATTGCTAATGATGCCACAAATGACTAGGAGCTATTCTTTGGCTTTAGAGATATGGATTCCCTATGATCCCATATCATTCACTGCCAGAAAAAGCAAAAATAAGCAGGCCTGCTACAGTAGTCAGTCGGCTACACCACTGTATATTTATTAGATATCGAGTTTTATGCCTGAGATTTCCCAACTTACAACTACATAAATAAAGTTTTATAGTCAGGGATTAGATGAGGGTGTGTTTTTGTATATGCTGGGTGGTGCAAAAGTCATAAATGTTTCTATTTCCTACTTTCTCTAGGCACATATATGAGTCTCTCCTTGGAACTCTTAAGTGGAAGCTGTTTTGGAGGGACATGCTCATAATCACTTCACATCAAGTCCTTAATGGCAAAGTCTGGCTCTTCATTAATCAGTAAACTTACTGATTTAGAGGTAGATGTCTTTGCTTTTCTTGGAATTTTTTTCATCTACTTCTCATCCTGGTGCCAACACATTTTTTTTAGAAAATGAAACAATGATTAGTTTATTTTATTGAATACTAAGTTTGGTTTTCTCGGTGTTTTCATTACATGTTTCAAAGGTTGACTTAATCACCTGTGAGTTGTTATGAAGTCAGTCAGGGTGGAATTCCCAGAGATTTTTTTTCTCCCAACATATCACATAACAATAAGAGAGCTACACACACCTTGTGTAGTTTTAACAAGTCTTTGCAGTTTCGACTTAATTTGTTTCCCTCTACTTTATCCCCCAGGCTCCCAAAGCAAATGAACCATTCAGTAGCATAAAACAAGGGGAATTAGTTTAGACTTCAATAAAACACAGACCTCTAGCTGGCAGTATCTGCCCTGATGCAGTGTCTGCAGTTTAAAATATCGCGGTGTCTTGATTGTCCTGACACCTCACAATTGTCCTCTTGAACCCTCATTGCCTGGGGAACCTCAACACTCACAGCTGTTCAGTTCTCAGGCTCATCCTCAATGGTGCTGATATTTCATCTCCTTTATCTTTATCTGTAAAATCTACACTACAGATGCATGAATATACTTAGCAGTTTTCCAATAGTTCTAGACTCAGGGGTTACCTTGGATAGTCTCTTTTAAGTAGTATGAAAAAAAAAATAAATTTGAGAGATGCTATTCTCATAGGCAAGAGGTTCATAGATAGCATTTGAGGAAACATATTTTTTTGTGGAAGAAAAGGTTTTTGCATCTCATCCAAGCTATGAAAACCTTTAGTCCTCATAAGTCAGTAGTCCTGTTTGCTTGGGGAATAGGTTTTGAGGTCTTAAAAGATATTATTGATTCATTTACAAATAGCTAATGATGGTATGCGATGTGCTCGGTGCTGGGGATACATTTTGTATCAGGGAAACTGTGAGAAGGGTGTTTAGCAAGACTGTGAAGCTGTTCCTCCTGTGAGATCACGTTTTACAGTTTTGGGGAGAACAGTTGGTTAGTGTCTTTAAAAGTTTGGTTAGCAAACAAATTTAAACTGGGTAAGTGTCTAAACCTGTAGGAAATAATCAAACATTATTCTTAATAGGTGAAAGAAATGAGATGTATAGCAATTATCTAAGAGCAAATCCTTCCTAATGGGCTAAATGATAAAAAAGTTGACCCCAGAATTGGGCAGGTAAATCATATGGAGAAAGTTAAGGTTTCGGACAATGTATGTTTACCAGATAAAAACTGGCGGGGATTAAATAAGCTGGGGGGATAAAAAGGGTCGATATCTAAAAAAGGGCAAGCTGAACAACAAAATTCCACCTTCCATACAGTTAAGATGGGCTCTTACAAAGGGGAGAAAACCCACAGAGGGCATTTATAATACCATGTGAACACAAATAGTTTTTAAAATCTATAATTTAATTTAGAAATCAAGAAGACAGATGTATTATTTTATAATGCCATGTCTTACATAATCTAGTATTAATGTATTTTTCTAGCTTCTATGAAATGAAAGAGTAGTTTTAATTAACAGGAAATTAACACAAGATGGAAGCCAAGAGGACAATTACCCGGGAGTTGCACAGCAGACCATTTTGGAGATTTATCTTTGCAAACAAGCCCAGAAATAGGAATACTTCTAAACTTTGATGAGTCAATCCTTCACCAGACCTCTTAATGGTCAACCTTCCTACTGGCTAGTTGACTCCTATGAATCAAGGGAATTGGGTGAATCCAAATCTTAGTGGGTCTGGTTTCAGGAGAAACAAAGCAGGATAAAAATATAGTAAGGCAGGGAGAGTTTAAGTTATAACGAAACTCAATATGTTTAAAAAAAGAATAGAAAGAAATATAACAAAATGTTAACAATGCTTTTCTCAGGGTGTTGGCATAAACAATTACTTTTTTTTCTTCTTTGCATGTTTTGATATTTATAAATTTTCTACAATAGCATTTCTACTTTAACCAGAAAAAAACAGATCAATGAAAAGTATAATCTAACAGTTAAAATTACTATTATTATATACAGAAGAATACATTTTACCACTGGTAATGCCTTTGGCTATAGAGGAATGATGATTCACACAGAAAGATGTTTTATACCTAGTTCACTGGAAAAGCTTTGGGCAAAATCAGAACTACGGATCCTAGAAGCTGAAAACAGTGAAGATTTGATTGACATGAGGAAGAAAAGGTAAGATGAATGGAAGGTCTTCCAGACAGTGAGAACAGTCTCTTAGAGTGTGTAAGAACATGATGAATGTGAAAACAAGGCAAAGTGAGCCTTATATGAAAGTGAATAATAAATAAGAGATTAGGAAGTAAACTGGCCTTGAATCTGAAAGTAAGAGCAATGACAAAATTCTGTATTTTTGACATCAAAATTAAGAAACTCTGTTGGGAAATAAGTTTACGGAATGAGTAAAATGAACCTTAGAGTCAGACTGATTTCTACTTTGGGGGGCGGGGCTCTAAGTCATTAACATTGGGTCTGTTTTATTAACACTATACTTTTCCTTTACTTCCAAGAAAAAGCACATTTAATGCTTTTACTCTTCATAATTCTCTTGCTTAGTGAAATATTCATTGATTTTTCTGAATCTGTAGCCCATCTGCTTGCAAAACACTCATTGACTTCATGGGACTAAATAATAAGTATTGGCTGACGTTAATGTACATACATGCAATAAAACTGTCAGCTCAGTCATCTTCCTGGTATACCTGAGTATATAAGAAAACCATCATTAGTCAGGGAGGCAGCACTGTCTGAAAGGTGATGTACCTAATGGAAAGAGCATGGCCTTTGGCTTCAGAAAGTCAACAGTTCAAATCCTGGCCCTGTCACTTGTTACTTGTTAAATTTGATCAAATTAAAATTTTGAGCCTTATTTCCTTTTTTTAAGAATTTATTTATTTACTTTTGGCTGCGTTGGGTCTTCATTGCTGCACGTGGGCTTTCTCTAGTTGCGGTGAGTGGGGGGGGGGCTACTCTTCATTGCAGTACGCGGGCTTCCCCTTGTGGTGGCTTCTTTTGTTGAGAAGCATGGGCTCTAGGTACGCGGACTTCTGTAGTCGTGGCACGCAGGCTCAGTAGTTGTGGCTCGTGGGCTCTAGAGCACAGGCTCAGTAGTTGTGGCGCATGGGCTTAGTTGCTCTGCGGCATGTGGGATCTTCCCGGACCAGGGCTTGAACCCGTGTCCCCTGCATTGGCAGGCAGATTCTTAACCACTGCATCACCAGGGAAGCCTTGAGCCTTATTTCTTTGACTTTAAACTGGGAACAATATATTTTCCTAATAAAAATTTTGTGAGGATTAAATGAAATATATGTAAGTTAAAGCATAAAGTGCCAGGCATACAACAAACTGTGAATAAATGGCAGCTATGATTAGCATTGTCTTCAGCTTACTCATGGTTTACTTTCCCAGCACAATGCAACTTAGAGTTCCAAGAACAAGATCTAATTTTAGTTTTCTTTGAATGAGTCAAGCTTTGGATTATTAATATGAGAATTATCTCATTTTTTGCTTAGATAGCAAATGGTTAGTTTACAGAACTAGATATGAAATAGACTCATCTTTTACATTCTCAAATCTTTCTCTGTCCAGGTCAATGATACTAGCTTTCTCTTTCACGTTGGGGCTGGTCAGAAACCCAAAGAAAGTAGTTGATGAACCTCAGAGACGCTGGATTTCTATTTCAGATAGATGGGATTACTCAGTAAGCTTTATACCCATGACCAACATTTGGGTCTTAAAGGCTTGAACTTAGCTACAATAGCTGTAGTTCTCCCTGAGGGAGATGAATTCTTTCCATCCATTCTGGAATCTTCACTGCTGCAATCTGAGGGGACAGCCTCATCTTCCAGCTAAGCTTGGGATTTTTGTGGTAGGTCTATTTGCACTTTCACTGGTCATAGAAGAGTGAAAGACTTGTTTGCTGGCACTTAACCCAGCTTTCATGGTGAGTTAACCAGTCCCATAAACTCCTCCTTTGCTTTGCTTTTAGTGGTCAAACAGCTTATTACATAGACCCTAGATAATATAAATATAGGACCACTGGTGATTTAGCCCAGAGAAGCACTACATATCCAAGCTGTATTCATTATTAAAACCCTATCTTGGATCCCACCTCTTCCATCATATCTTCTACAAAATTCATAATTTATAATACTGAGATGAGTACATGCATGTATTTTTTTTTTGATGTTAATATTTATTTTGTATGTGTTGATTTTACCTCTATAAATAAACTTCAGAGAGTAGGGGCCATACTTTACACTCTCTTTATACTTCGTTGTGAACAGTTTTGGACATATTATAGACCCCCAATAAAATAAGTTAAATGATTTTTTTTTAAAGTTCTCCAAGGGCTTCCCTGGAGGTGCAGTGGTTGAGAATCTGCCTGCCAATGCAGAGGACACAGGTTCGAGCCCTGGTCTGGGAAGATCCCACATGCCGCGGAGCAACTGGGCCCGTGAGCCACAACTACTAAGCCTGCGCGTCTGGAGCCTGTGCTCTGCAACAAGAGAGGCCATGACAATGAGAGGCCCGCGCACTGCTATGAAGAGTGGCCCCCGCTCGCCGCAACTAGAGAAAGCCCGCGCAAAGAAACGAAGACTCAACACAGCCAATAAATAAATAAATAAATTTATTAAAAAAAAAAAAAGTTCTCCAAACATCTAGTTGGTGAGACTAAAAAGTAAATTTAGCGTATATTTTTCTGTGATTTTAAAGTTTCCAGTGAACGTGAAAAGGTTCCATTTTAAATTAAATTTTCATTCTTGAAATCATGGGATCAGTGGGGTAGAGTAGGCAGGTAAGTGTATGAAAAGACTGACAGCAGAATGTAGATTTGACGCATGTTAAGATTTGCTAAATATTTTTGTTACTTGAAAGTTTTTCCTAAAAATCAGCCTTTATTTTTGAGTCTTCTTTATTTATTTCTTCAAATTATATATCAAAAATTTTACTCAGATACATGTTAATTGATCAGCCTCACTCAGAACATTCAGATGCAGATTTGGGGCTAGAACTCAAAACTGGGATATCAGCGATGTGTTTTTAACAATGATACTTTCCTGAAATGCTGGTTACAGAGAACAGACATTATCCATTCATGTTTCTTACATTACCATAGCAATCAAAGTTTATTTATAACATAGAGACCCCGAAAAATTATACTGGAATATTTTAACATAAAACAATTTAAAATTTCTAAACTATTACACTGAAGCAACTCTCTTAATAGCTAATATTATCCCTTCCAACTATTACTTGTCTTACTTTCAATATTATAATTATGATATTATTCAGGATTATATTAAGATCTACTATATTTACTAGATATATTTTGAAAACAGGAACATGAAAGAAATGCACTGAAATTTGAGTAAGAATCATTATGGGGACTTGTATCTATTTTATTTATTTTAAAATTTGAAGATCTAATTAGCTTTATTAGGCAATTCATGAATCGGGCAATATCCCATGTAGCAACTAGAAGGGCACCCCCTAGTACCTATTGTTTTTATGAAAAATTTTCTCTTCCAATAAATAACCTACTGTTAATACCTATGCTTTAGAAGACACATCATTATGTCAACTTTGCCAAATTTTGCCTCTTTAAATGACTTTAACACTAAGTATCACTGTTGACTAAACATTATAATAGTGTGGTTAATTAAAACAAAATTCTAACTTCAGTTTAGGTCTTCTTATTAAAATTAATAGTCTAAATGGTTCAGCAGATAACTTGCTTAAACCTTATAATAGCATTTTCCTCATTTGGGTTATTAAAGTAAAAATATAGCCATAATCAATGATAATATTAGTGACAAATAACTAAATTAAGTAAAATAAACCATATCCCTATATATTTTTATCTTTAAAGTTATCTTTGGAAATAGGATAGTGATCAATTACATTTTGGAGGTGAGAAAACTAGGTCAGACAGCAGTTAAGGGCCACTTTTGGATTGAACCCAGGTTTTTGAGGGTTCTATAAACCATGCACTGGTGGTGTTTTCTTTTCTCTAATCTGTTACTTTTGGTCATGAAAGGAAAGAAGGGGACGGTAGATGTGAGAAATTGCTTTTGGTAATGGAGGAGGGGGAAATCCAGTGACTTGTTCTGACCAACAAGCACTATGGTTATGCTTCTTAGAAGGATGGATGCGAGTGGAAACGGACTATTGGCAAATCTACTGGAGAGATGAAGTCATTAGCCATATGTAGGCTCATTAAGCTCTAATGGTGATCATAATCATCAGTGATTTGGAAGAATGGTGTCTCCATTCCCTTGAAAGGCTTTTTGTTTTGTAGGTTCCTTTTAATTCTGCTTCCTGAAACTCTATGCCAATTGATGTTTGCATGTTTCTGAAATGGCGATGAACCTTCTAATTGATTCTCCCACTACACGGTGCACTGAGCTGGCAGGCGCCCCGCTGTCAGGTCACTTTCACGTCACACCACCTAGGGCTGGCCAGGGAGCCATTCAAAGAGCAATGGGATGCCAATTATTCTCCTTCCTGGCATTTACATGAAAGGTATAATATATCTCCTTTAGGAGAAGGGCTGCTAAAAGGGAATTGGGAGTTTGGTTCCCTTAATAATTCCCATAACCACTGAGTTCCTGGACTAAAGGAAAATTGAGAAACTGAAACAAATAAAATGAGGCGGTAGAATAAAAGCATTTCAGTTAATCAGTAAATCTAGTGTTTAGTAGGTGTCACGCAATATTTTAAGTGCTTTACATCAACTCATTTGTTTATACTATGCCATAGCTTTTGGGAGTGAATACTATTATTTTTCCCACTTTGTAGATGAGAAAATTGAAGACCACACTGTCATAGCTAATAAATGGCAGAACCACAATTTGAGTTTAGGTTTGATCTAAAGCCTAGGCTTTTAGTCATTCTGCTATAGATGATAACAAAGATCCTCTTGAGTCTACCTTAGTATAGAATCGATAGCTTCTAGGTATATACAATTATTTAACAAGCAGCAAAGCAAATGATGGTTGTGATTCATAGAAACAGAAATATGAGGCCATCCTCTATAAATCCTTTTATCCCACACATCCTCATCTGACACCACCTATGGTAGAAACAGCCTTCATGGGATGTTTTGTACATCTTCCTACTTCTATAGAGGAATGCATCCTAATAATTTCAAGTTTCATTTACGAAAATGACAGATCTAATTGCTCTCCAGTTGACTATGTGACTTGTGATGTCCTGGCATACTCCAGGCTAGGAGTCTCCTAAAATCATAAGGATATTGTTGTATGAAATTGAGGTAGGTAGCCAGCCTTAAGCAACATACAACAAATAGCCTGGCTCTGAAGAGAGGGAACTCACAGATGTACTGTATTCATCCCTCAGCACTCCCCAGGATTATGAGTCTACCCTCTACTAAAAGATTACACAGGATCATAACTTAGAAACTCACCACAGAGTAATAACGGATAACACATTTACACAACGCTAGAATTCACACTATAATTAAATCCATTATGTCTTATTTTGAAATTAATCATTTACCTTATGAATCTATGTAGGCTCCATACTCTTCAGAACTAGTTGTGAGGTTCAGAGTAAGTGGTCTGTGACCTAGAAGGAAGACAAACAAATTCACGGTTCAAATTCAGCATGAAAAGAACATCAGTAGGATTGAAGAGGATCCACATGTGTGTTAAATACTGTTTTGAGTCGGATTCAAATTATAAAGACATTTACCAGTTTGGAGGTTCAGAGAAGATAGAATTTAGATAACACAGAACATCAGTGTTTGTGCCCCTGTGCTTTAAATATCAGTTTAGACAAAAAAGTTAAAGAGTCTAAAATGATCCCTGGAACTGAACAGTGGAACTGAACCCAGGAGAGAGGAGCAGCCTGCCACCCACCTGGGGAAACGGGTTAATAAAAAGATCAATTGCACTCTTATCTTGTTAGTCATTAGACAGCCCATTGATACCACCTGCTTACTTTAAAAGTACAGGACCGCCATTGCAAAGCTGCCACATCTCTTCGGAACCCCCTTTCTTTCTGCTCTAGTGATAGGAGGGAGAAGGCCAAACTCTGACCCTTAGAAGCTAAGCATCTGTTCCTCTGTTAAACGCAGATGTGATAGCAAATCAGAAAGCAAGTCTTTTCCCAGGGGAAGGGATAGTGCGTGGTTTCCTCTTCGACAAATATACCAGAATATGAGGAGTTTGTAAAGTTAATACTATTGTGAACTCAAGAAACATTTTTAATGTAAAAAATAAAATGGCAAAAAAAAAAAAAAGGCTCAGAGGATTTTCTTTCTTCTTCTGTCCTGAGGTAATTATATCTCTCAGATCTGAACTGGCTATATATTTAAAATACACAGATTATACAAATTTTTACTTGCTTTAATGGTCTGGGAGAACCACTGCCTGTTTTTCAGTTGTCAATATTCTTTTCCAAAAGCATAAGGAAAGGTTTACCTGTTTTACTTTAGTATCAGTTGCCAATGATTAATGGTTCAAAAGAAACATTATACATTTCCTAAAGCAAAATAAGCACCTGCTTACCATGGTGGACAGGGAAGAAACTTTTTTTTTTTTTCAGTTGGTAATAGGATCTTTTTCCCCAGCAGTTATTGTCTGGTTCTCTTAGCTTCTGCAAACTCCAGCTATAAATGGGCCTTCCAATTTTTTTTTTTTTTACCCCGGATACTACACTTAGCTAGGCATCAGATGTGCGATGGGAGGAATCCAGACCATCTAACCTTTGTAATGCTTAAGGGTTTGTCTTGCCAATTTTTTAAATTCCTGGTTAACTAATAGACATGAGATTAACATAGAAATGGTGGACATTTGATTTTGTGAAATTTTGTGAAAAAGGGATATTTTCATCTGTAATAAAAAAAAATTTCTTAGGATGGATTAACATTGGCTATCAAACTATGCCATCTTAAGAGGACAAAGGTAATTGAGTAATTGTTAATATTTGTAGTAATGAACATAGCTATTGAACTAATAACGAGATCTCTGCTTTTCCGATAGACATTTATATTTGAAAATGCAGGGTTTGAGGAATTTTCAATATTTTCTTGAGAGTTCAGGCACATGGTAAAAGTTTCAATGAACATCAAATATGACAATTTAGATGTTATAGAAATACAAATGAGTTCCTATATGTGTCTTTTACAAACAAAACATACACATTAACTTTGTGAATAAACCTAATGAGGTCAGCATTAACCAAGTGTAGTCAAATGTACAAAAGAAGTTATTTTTGCTAAAGTTCGAGAATGCCTTATCAGAATGTGACTTGATAGTCACCTTTGAATACTTTTTCTTACTGTTGAATAAAAATTCCTCTCCTCTTTGAAGAGAGTTACTCTTAGAGGAATATCTTCAAATTTTGAAGTCAGTTTCTCTGGTGAAATTTCCAAGTTCAAAATAATAGCATCTAAATAAACAAGTCAGATGTTTGAGTAACTCATTCCTTATGCAGTGGTGGTATTGTCACCAGCAAAGCTCACTGGGGTCCCCGGGAAAAATATGATGGGATCTTCTTGATAAGGTCTAACCTCTCCTTTGGGCTTAGTCTAGTTTCACTTGCCTGTAGGGGGCCTTGCACAGAGGCCTTGCACCAAACACGTCTGATTAGAGTTCCCAGAGCAGAACTGCAGTGTGCAGCTCAGAGGTCCGCCCGCAGAAGCGCCAAGCACAACACTGTAACTGAAAATGGCGGCGGCAGGCCGTGCGCAGAGACGCTGTGCCTGGCCCTGCCCTCTGGAGCCTGAGAAACACAGCTCCGCGGGCCCCGCCCGTCCTGCCAGAGCTCCGCCCCCTCCCCAGGAGAGACCCTTATACTGCAGCCCGGCCCACGGCCTGTTAGAAAGAGTGTGTATCTAGAGGAGCAAGTTCGCACTTCTCCATTTTTTGACCAAAGCTAAAGCTTTCTTTGCTTCCAAACCGAACTCAGTCTTGGTCTATTGGCAGGAGCGACACCAGGCAGGAGGACTCTTATTGGCCCTGACTGGATAGGGTGGGTAACAGTATCACTATTAAAAAATGAAAGGTCAGAGGGCTTCCCTGGTGGTGCAGTGGTTGAGAGTCTGCCTGACGATGCAGGGGAATGCGGGTTCGTGCCCCGGTCCGGGAGGATCCCACATGCCGTGGAGCGGCTGGGCCCGTGAGCCATGGCCGCTGGGCCTGCGCGTCCGGAGCCTGTGCTCTGCAACGGGAGGGACCACAACAGTGAGAGGCCTGCGTACCGTAAAAAGAACAAAACAAAAAAACTCACGGAGATGAGAGTAAGTAGCTGGAAATGTAACATTAAAAATTAGGGGAGGGCTTCCCTGGTGGCGCAGTGGTTGAGAGTCTGCCTGCCGATGCAGGGGACATGGGTTCGTGCCCCGCTCCGGTAAGATCCCACATGCCGCGGAGCGGCTGGGCCCGTGAGCCATGGCCGCTGAGCCTGCGCGGCCGGAGCCTGTGCTCCGCAACGGGAGAGGCCACAACAGTGAGAGGCCCGCGTACCGCAAAAAAAAAAAAAAAATTAGGGGAGATACTAGAGCTAGAGATTTGGGTGTCCTTCCAATGGATGAGATAATTAAAGCTGTGGGATTGTCTATAATCATCAAAGGTAAGGGAGGAGGCGAGTCTCCATAGAAGTGGGCATCTAGGGAAGTGACATAATTAGGGGAACTGTAGCTAGAGTTAAAGCAAGTAGGAATAATATCAAACAGTTAAATACTGATGACTTTGTGATCAACACTGTCCTAAAAACTTTGCAGCGGGTAACTTACTTCATTTTCACAACCCCTAGGAAGTAGATTTTGTTATTAATCCTACTTCATAAATTAAAGAATGGAATTAGAGAGAGGTTGGTAAGGCCACACAGCTCATAGGTGGTAAAGATTCAAATCTAGAGAGCTTAGTCTCAGAGTCCCCTTCCTTAAACACTGTCCTGTAGTACCTCTCAGGTAGAAATGAGTGATTTTTAAAGAGGGCTGCTCTTATTAAAACAGAAACCCTACAGATTAAATTTAAGTGGTTAGGTTAGCAAAGAGGACATCTACAGGCATAGGGCCAAACTTGAGAATGATAGCAACATGCAGGTGAAAGGGGGTTTTGGTACTAAACAAATGACTACATGCAAAATAATGTTGTTACACTTTTGACAAGTGATTGGAAGGAAAGTTACAGGATTCAGTGGGAGTCTACAGCAAGGGGTCCTAACCTATTTTATGCGAGGTACGGGGGTTGCTCTCAGGGAAGTCTACCTTGAGAAAGGGACATTTAAACTGAGACCTAAATCTGGGGTAGGAGTTAGCAGCACAAAGAAGGAAAAGGAAGGCACTCCAAATTCAAGGGCGCTTCAGCAGGAGGAACTTACAGGATTCCAGGAGTAAAGAAATTCAGGGCAAAGATAAGAAAAAAAAAGGCCTTAAAGATTTTGAACTTTATCCTAAGAGTAATGGGAAGATATTGAAAGGTATTAAGCAGGAGAGAGATAAATTAAGGCACAGAGAGTTCAAGTAAACTGCCCAGTATCACAGCTACTAGTTGACTGAGCCAAAAAGAAATCCAGCTCATCCCAGTTCCAAGGTTCTTCCTCTCTCAAAACTATATCACTGTCCAGACTGGGCTGCAAAATGTTTATCAACCAGCTCTCTGGGGAAAATTGATGATTTGCAGCATTTTCTGATGTAAATGGTATAAATACCATTGCCGATTTCCAACTACTAACAGGAAGTTATGGAAGCAGAATTGGGGAGGAATGCTCTATATCATACCATTTTATGGTATTTCTAAACATTCAGAGACAATAGACCAAAATATCCTCAAGGACACAAAAAAATAATACAATGTACTACAATAATTAGGAAGTGATGAGTTCTGTGCATTTATTACCTTTGTTTTTAATATAATGTATTTAATTCAAAATTTATACAATTAATTATTAATAGTGGCTTTCTGGGGAGACAAACAGCTTGCCAAATACCTGAAAATTTAATAATAAGATCTCCTGACCAGGTACAAGCTGACGCCAGCACACCACAGTTACCACCTCGAAGAGCCATTTGAGCCATTTCTTGGTATATTTTTTTAATTTTCCTGCTTTTGTTTTGGGAGATGATTCCCGGCATCTTAGATAAAAGCTCACTCATGTCTTTGCACTTATCTCATTGTGTGGATCATTGTGCATATCCAGTGAACATAATTTTTTTTTTTTTTTTTCCCAAACAGGCCAAGAGTAGAGGGAGAGTTTAGCTCCTGGGAGGCAGGGCTGTGCAATATCCTTCAAGGGGACACCTGGTGACAAATAGCAAACATTTCTGGCTGACCCCTCACCTTTGCTTCCAAATAGTTAGGAGAGCAAGTTTCTGATTTCAAATACAAATTTATAACTGTTAAACTGAAGCTAAACTTACAGTCTCTGTATCTATTACCATTCAGTTCTGTTATTGTCGTGCAGCCCCCTCTTTAGGAAAACCATTGGACCCTAAAATAAAATGCTCAGAAACATGTAGATGAAAAGCTCTCAGACTTTGGCAGTGTTACTTGAGTTGCTCTGGCCTCAGAAGGGACAATCATAATATTTTTCTGACTGTCTTCTCTTGATTTATAATTTGAGTCTCCATAAATGATAATAGAGAGGGCAATTATCAAAGAGATGGAAAGGGCAATTATCATTAAATTGAAAACACATCACACATTCAACAGGATGAATGACGGAGCTAAAAACAGATTTTGTGGATCTTGCAACTGTTCCAAAAGAACTTAATGGAAGCAACCTCATCTCTCCCCACCTCCTCCAATTAACCAGATGACTTTGGTATATTTTCCTTTTTTTTCCTTGGATGTTAACACAAGGCCTGTTAATCTAATCTGCCTGAATACTGACACTACTTATGATATGTAAATTTATGAGACTAAACCAGTTGCTGTTTGCCTAGTGTGAAAAAAAGTTTTTCTTTTTTTGTAAAAACAGTAGAGAAAAATTAGTTCTCTTGTTTGTACATTTGTGATTCCAGGAGACTGCAGATACCCGTCTCATCTGTTCTTAACCCTTGCAATGAATCTTTTAAAGTGAGGCAACATGGTATTTTCATTCATGAGGTTAAATAATAGACTGGACATTGAAATTCCCATAAAGGGCTTTGGTTTGGTTGGATAAATTGAACACATTATGATCCAATCTCTAGGCATTAGTTATCACTCCTACAAATATAGAAATAACAGGTAAATGTTTATGATCCTTTCATGGAGAATTCTTACCATTTGGATTTACTATTTTAAGGAGTGAAATTATAGACATTCTTTGGAAGGGATAAGATGTGAAAGGAGAAAAAGAATTACTTTTATCAGTACATCTGAATAATAAAAATAACTGTGACATGAATGTCAATATCTGTCTATATGAAGCTTTATATAATCTGATCAAATCATATTCTGATAGGAAACACAAAGGGTTTCCCCCTTTTACATTAAGTGCGGTCCACAGAGCAGATAAGCTCTTTGTAATATACGGATCATGAAGATACTAAATATGGAGTGATGGAAATGCTCCGATGAATTTAATTTATATTTATTTCAACTGGCTTCTGCTTTCCCCATGCTGGTTCTTGACAGAGCCAGTCACCTACCATTGGTTAATTCTTAATCAGATTAGGTTTGTTTACTTGAGAACAAAGAACCATGAGATGATCCCAGCACAAGTGGCTATACTCTTAGTAACAGTTCAGACATTATGGTAATAGACAAAAATGTAAGGAAACACAGTTCAAAAGAAAGAAAGAAACAACACTAATATTTACTAAACACCTATTATTTGTCAGATACATTAAATACATGTAACTTTAATGTTGCCACTGTCTGACATCAAACCTGTTAGTAAGTCTGGTATTCATATGTCCTCCCCAGCCCAAAGACAAATGAATTTAATTTTACTATGTTATACTCTGTGACTTCCACAAATACATTCTCCTTCACACTGGAGCCCCGAGCTGTGTCTGCCATGTGCCCATTCTGGTGCTTTGTTGCTTGGAGAACAGAATATATGCTGTACTGTCTAGCTGCCAGCAATATACAACATTAGTGCTGAATATTTTCCTTTTAAAGACATATGATTCTCTATTGCATCATTCTTTTCTCTAGCTTTCATCTTCCACATGTCCTAGAGCAGTCTTTCAATGTAAGAAATATTTGACAACTCCTAAACAAGAAAACAGACACAATTTCTGTCCAATTTACCCAGTATGAATTTATATAAGTATATGTGTGTGTAAGTATATGTGTGTGTACCTATAAATTGCCCATCTTGAATTGATTACACATACAAATATCTGTTTTGAGGAAGTAAATTCTTAGGTTTATCATAATTCATCTTGGTCAATAAATTTATTTTGAAATACTAAGAGCTCTATAAAACAAGATGAAATGTTTTTTCTTTAAAATTCCCCGAAGTTCTGAGTGTTCTGAATTTGTTGAACTCTCAGCAATCATCATCTGTTGATTAAGTAATTTACTTTTGGGTATCCTCAAGGAGGGGGTTGGAGCTGGGGAAATTCCCCTTGAATTCTAGGAAGTTGTTCTTTGGACATGATGTTTACTTCCTTTGATGTCACAATTTCTCTTGATAAATGTAAACATTTATTTTTAACATGGTTCTTAAAACTTATTCAATATTCTGTTTCAGTTCCTGTGCCAAATACTGGTGGAGTAGAAAGGTCAATTTATGGATCAATGTGCTCACAGTTTGAATGTTGAGTTAGTAGAAAGTGAACTTAATATTATTTTAATATTTTTAATGTGCTTGAAACATAAGAAGTGTTTTTGAAAAATAAAAATCGCAAATCTATCCACTCTAGTATAAAGTATAACAAAATTCATGTCAATAAAGTTTCTGTATCATTATTATTTTTAGGGATTGGTAACTTTTTATCAATTATACCTAGTCTTTTTGTTGAAACCCTTTGTCAGCTATATATAATTTTCACAGAAATCCCATGAGGTATGCCTTGTTGTCTGATTTTACAACGCAGAGAAGTTAAAAAACTTTTCATGTCAGGCAGCAAGCAAACAGCAGAGTGGGGAGTTAGAGCCAGAGCTCTCAGGTTCTAAGGCCTGTGGATGGAAAAATGCAGTTTTCTAATTGTGCCAATTGTGGACAGCTATTCTAGAGGCAAAGTTGTCCTTGTTCGTGTATTTTGTACTTCCTAGGACAGTTTTAGTTAAAAACTGCTACAGATAAAAGATGATATTGATCTTAATTTTTAAAAATAAATCAGAATGTCGAACTCTGCTCATAATCCTCCCCCAGCCCCAAGTGAACTCCCGTTTGTCACAACCAAACACCTTAAATGTTTGCTTCCTCCAATTCTATATCCACTAGGCGTTCATTCACTTTTCATTCTTTCACTCAACAAATATTTATGGTACTTTCATTATATACCAGACATTTTTCTAGGCCCTGAAAAAACATGAAGTCCCTATGGTTGTGAAGTTTATACTTGGATGGGAGAGAGAGAAAATAAGCACATACATGCAAACATAATTACAAGTAAGGTCAAATAATGATATATGCAAGGAGGAAAAATAAAATGGGATAGGACTTAGAAAATAATAATAACTAACTTTTATTGAAAACAGTGTCAGACACTGGTCTAAGCACATTACGTGGATTAATGCATTTAATACTCACAAAACACTAATTCATTTAATTCTCACAATTAATTGGTAGATATTGTATTTGTGGTGGCTTGGAGATGGAAGCAAATTATTAACTATTCCTCAAACTGAGAGGTGGACTTGAAGTCCTCTCCCTTTGAATCTGATCTGGCCTTAAGTGACTTGCTTGATGAATAGAAAGAGGCAGAAGAGACAATAGCCTGGGTCTGAGCCTAGCTTGTAAGTTGACTGGCAACTTCTGCCTTGTTCTCTCAGAGCCCTGCTCTGCCATGTAAGAAGTCAGACTAAGGCTTCCATGCTGTGACAAAGCCCAAGCCGCAAGGAGAGGTCAGGTGTAAATTGAGACCCATGAGAGTTCCCAGCCTGCGATCAGCATGGGAATGAAACAGCCCCTGAATCCTTCAAATGACTCCAGTTGCTATCTGATTGCACCAGGATGACAGTCCCCAAGTGAGAACCACCTAATGGAGCCTAGTCCATCCATGGAAAAGTGAGATATAATAATAAATAGTTGTTTTGAACTACCGAGTTTTGGGGTGCTTTGTTATGCAGCAATGAATAATTGGAACAATTATAATCTTCCTTTTATAGAAGAGTAACCAAGGAAAAGAAGTGTTAAGCAATTTTTTGGCCAAATCGTAGAATCTGAATTCAAACCCAGGCACACTGACCCCCAAGCATCATTTAAAATTCTACCCTTCACAGCCCTACCTTTAGACTGAGATCTGCATTCCCAGGGTACCCCTGATGAAATTTGGTAGTTGCCCATTAGTTGACATTTCATTTTCTCCACTGAACCACAGTGGTTAAAACTCAGGGCACACTGCCATGGGAATATGATTGCCCAGCTGGTGTGCTTGTGCAAAGGAACCTTGTGGTGTCCTTTGCCCCAGAAGTATTATGTCCTCTATGACCTTTTGTGGATTGGAATCTTAAGAAAATATAAGGAGGATATGGAGAAGATTGACCTTGTGCTAATCTATAATCCTTTCATTGTGTTGTAAAATTATGAGAATTATTCAAGTAAAAATAAGAAATTGCATGGTATTTTGATTAAAGAAAAGGAGCATGAGGTAATTTGGTTAAATTAAAGGACAAATAATGGTCACCAAATCAAATTTCTTGGCATACAAATATGTCACATCCCTTGTCTAATACACAGAACTGATATTTGGATGGGAAAGGAATAAACGGATGTCTGTAGCATGATAGCATTAACCAGCTAGTCGCTGAGCCAGATGTTCCTTCCTCAGCAAGGAAGGACAGATAAAAGTACAATGTGCCAAGCAAGTCCACAGTACAAGTTTCCAAAGACGTTTTTCCTTAGGGTATTTACAGTTTAGTTTAGCTGTTTCCATTCTGAAGACTTTGTATACACAACAATAGAACAGCTCTTAATAGCTCAAAGGAAAGAACTTTATAGATGCTGCTGCAAATGTTCCCCCCTCAAGTGTTCCAGGGGAAACTCCTGGTACTCTTGAAACTTTCCTGTCAGACTATGACACAATCCAGTGCCTTTTCCAAGCAGGAAATATGATGTTCCAAAGACAACTTGACTTCCTGTTTGAAAATGGGGGTGGGAGGGTGAGGTGAGGGGACAAAACAGTCACGGTCTAAGTATACTTGATTCATAGACCCACTCACAAATACAAACAAGTTAATTTTGTTAAGAACACATGCTAACATTTCACTTCAGACAAAATCCCAATCATTTATTCTCCTCTGGAGTACTTCTTATGCATCCTTGAGTTTTTAGTTCAAGTGCTGCATAAAAAATCAACATAATTACAGAAAGCAGTCCTCAAACAAGAATATCCTGTTTTGTTTCCTGCATACTCACTGGGGTGGCTCATCTGAATCCTTGACAACATCCAACTCCAAGAAGAAAACATCAAGCCTGCTTACTGATCTTGATTTTTTACATACAGCTCGTCAGCAGTAGGGCTGCTGTAAGCCAATGTGTAAGCCGACAATCACCCTATTGTTTACTTTCCCGTCAGAAAAGCGATGCTGCTCTTCTTTACCATGTATGGTCTCTATAATCCTAACAGTCATGTTCACTCAGTAGTAAGCCCAAATATATGTTTCCCAGAGGAGTTTAAAATACATGAGATAGATTAGCATCTCTGTGCCTTGATGCAATCTGTGACAGATTCAACAGTAATAAACATCTTCGAGTGTGGTCAGTATTAAATTATTTGCTGAAGACCAATTTTGTTCCTGAGGTAGAAAAGAAATTAGCAATAACTTTTGGGTAGTAAATACACTGGCTGAGAGAATATTACAACAGTCCTGAATCTCTTGCCCTCTCGGCATTTCATTCTGTGTTAAGAGAGGAAAAAAGCCCAATTGTGTGCTGATGAATTAGAAAACTTCATGGACATTCAAGAAATACACATGCCACTACAAATTAACCATTAACACCGCCAGGTATTCATCCTTTCTGTCAGATTCTGTGGGAAGTATGCCTTATTAGCACTGAAGCCCAAAGAAGTAATATATCAGTCCACATTCACTTATCCTAAAAAAAAAAAAAAAAAGAAAAAAGGCAATCTCAGTTCTGGAAAAATAGTGTTTTTCTTCCCATCCTGATTTCATTCCTAAAGCTGAAAATCACCAAATGAAATCCCATTTCTTCTCGGCTTCCACTTTGCCTCGGTGTTTACCACGGGATGCGGTTTTGCATTTTAAATCAGTTCCATCATAACCCTTAAAGTGATCACAAGGCTGCTAATTCTTGGTCTCCAGTTTCCAGCCCTCCCCGACTTTGCAACTTTGAATTTGAATAGGACCAGAAGCCTCTCTGGGGGCCACATTTGTGGCCCTCGAGAAGCAGCCTCTCTACTGCTTTCAGCTGGGTTCCTGGCATGCTTCATGGGGATTTGTGGTGAGTGGCAGCTCTGGAATCACTTTTCATTCTGTCAGGTTGTGGTTAGGCTTAGTGTAGTTTCTTTGTTATACTGGCCACTACTAGTCAATTCCCTTGAAAATATCTGGTTTTCTCTTTTTCCCTTAAAGAAAAAAAAAGGCAGCTCCAGACTCCCTACCTTTTCCCCCAAACAGAAACACATAACAAACACGATATCCCTTGGAAATTCTAGGGGGAGACCGAGAAGGGGGAGAGGACCAGATTGTTCTCAACATCCCAATTTAATTTTGATGTCAGACTATAAAAGATCTTGGGAGAGCCCAACTTCCTGTACCTGTTCTGTGGGGAATGCTGTTTTATTAAAGAATCAGGGACAAATTTTACTACCACTTTTTCATGTTAAAACAAAATAAAATCAACCAAACGTATAAAATGTGGACTTTGGGAGCACAGTGTTTCTTTTCCTTTCTGAATAAACCTGGGAAATAAGAAGTAAGTACCAAAACTAGTAAAACAAATCAAACAAATGCTTAGAAGCGGGTTAAAATGGGGTTCTCCACAGACACAGGGGGGTTGGCACTTTCAGCACATATCCTCTTAAGCCAGGGCTGAACCACTTTATATTTCATGAATTAGTTTGGGGGGAAAAAAGAGAACAACATAAGGGGGCCAACGTCTTATATTGCCAAGTTACGCTATTAAAAAAAAAAATCCCAACTAACATTGAAATCTGACATCATGTTAACATCAGTAGGGGGTAGGAGGAAGGAGGAAAGCCATAATCTTAGAATATAAGACAGGTATTTCAAGAATGAAGAACTGGCAACTTGTACACCGACATGCCACAAAGGCCTTCAGAAACAGCCAGTTCCTGAAACAGGCCAAACCCCTTCCCACTGTACTGCCTTCACACCAACCGTTCCTCTGATCGGAAGTCTATTCCCTGGGACACTGGCAGAGCTCTCCACTCAGATCCAACCATGAGGCGCAGGGTTTCTCTAACCACAGGGTTGAAAGCCCCTTTCCTAGACCCCATGCTGGCAAACCCTCTCTTTTCCCACTTGTATTCCTCTCCATTCCCATTCCTCTCCATTTCCTTACCGGGCTGTAGTTTCTGTCCAGTACTCCTTACTACCTGATTATATATTATTTGTTTGCTTGCTATTTATCTTCCCCATTAAAATATAAAATCTATGAGGTCATGGGTTTCATATCCTTTGTTCACTTCTTTTTCTCCACTACCCCAAACATGGCCTGGTACATGTGAGGTACTCAATACAGGTTTGCTCTATTTGTATTTGCGTGTAATTGCATAGTCCTTATTTTTCTCATTTTATTGTGGACAACGAAAAACGTCCACAGTGCCTGCGCTGTTTGGTATATGGGAACCACTGTTTTAAGAAAGAGACTGAAGAATCCCTCAGGCATAGATCAGGGCACAACCTAAGGAAGAAGACGTTTGGTGCAGGCATTCTTTACTGCGTCCGATTTTGAATAGCAGGAGTGAGAGTTCCGTTTCTTAGGACTGGCAACAAACTGATAACAGGCTGAGGTCTGGCCAGACTACGTACTGATTTAAGAATAAGGAATATTTCTAATAACACAGACTTAGGCTGCATTTGTACCCTCTTCCTCCCTCCCGAAATTACTGTTATGTAGATTAGGTATGGCTCCTTAGTACCTCTTAAATTGTGCATGCATTTTTTTAAAAAACAAGAGAATGTTTACCTACTATAAGAGTGCAAATACCTATTAGATTAAAAAAAAAGAAGAAAGTAAAGAAGCAGCAGCCTTCAGGAAGCCCCTTACACCTGGTTTTGAAATGCATTATGGAAGGTTCACAAATACAGATAGTAGGTTTCAAAAGTGTATGTTCCAAATTTTTGTGCCATTTGTGGTCCTGGGTAGGTGGCTCAGATTTTTTTCTGAAAAATATCTCTTAGAGGCATGTGGTGCTCATTTTGGCACAGATTTTTTTTCCTCTTAAAAAATAGAGAATGGGCTTCCCTGGTGGCGCAGTGGTTAAGAGTCCGTCTGCAAATGCAGGGGACACGAGTTTGTGCCCCCGTCCGGGAAGATCCCACATGCCATGGAGCGGCTAGGCCCGTGAGCCATGGCCGCTGAGCCTGCGCGTCCGGAGCCTGTGCTCTGCAACGGGAGAGGCCACAACAGTGAGAGGTCCACTTACCGCAAAAAAAAAAGAAAAAAAAAAAAAGAAAATAGAGAACGAGCCCAAATGTACCTAATGCAAGTTTGCACAGACTTTTCTTTTTTGTTTTTTAATTTGGGTCCGATATCTGCTCTAGCTGCAATACTTCTGAGTAGGAGTAACAGGTAGTAATAAGACGGTATACAAATACGTGAGATCTGGCAGTTGGTGAAGAAAATGACAGTTTAGAGTACTCGTGTGTGTTTGTGTGATGTACGTATATGGTAGGGTCCATGTATGTTGGTTATTATAATGATGATGAAATTAATGGAAACTGTAAAAATGTAGATCACTTGAAGTTCCCTTCATTTTCTCTTTCTGTCTTTCTCTCTCCCTCTGTCATTCTTTTATGCTACAGAATGGAATGGAGCTGGGGGAATCTAGAAAGCCTCTGCTGATTAATCCATCATACTTGGACAACTGAATTCCCAGAAACAGAGTATTAGACTTTCACACAAAGTGACGTTTTGACTGGAATCTTTCAAGGTCAAGCCTGTGAGGTTCGGAGAGGAGGACCACCCCATGGTGAGTCCTCAACTAATGGTAGCTTCTAGGGTAGTTTCTATTTATTGCCCTCATTAAGAAACCAAGGATTTCAATTTCCGACCAGCCAGTTCTACCGTCTCAATACTATCTCAACCGTTATGTCAAAGGATGTTTCGTAAGAAATAAAGACTGACAGCCGTCGTGTAGACTTTTACACTGAAGGGGCAGAATAAAAATGTTAAGTGGTTTTAAAAAAATAAGGAAAGTGAGATTTTGGGGCCATCACCCAGCCGATAAACTTGTCTTATTTTAGATTGTACATCATAAAGATTAAAAATAAAACCCAAGCTTAACTACATTGATATTTGAAATAAGAACATTCATTTACTTTTCAAAACTGCCCCAGCACAATGACAGAGGCAGTTATTTTTGGTTAAAGTGGATTGTGGACAGAGTAGCTGGCGAAAATGCTTGTAAGTATTCATGTTAGGACAAAAACCTTCCTGGCACTGAGAAATCTCAATTGGTTTTTCAGCTGCACTGTGGTTTATTGTGTTCTTTAAATCAGCTCTAAGACTACACTACATACCATTGTGTCTGTTAGAAAATCATTATGGTGCAATTAAAAGCAATGTTGTTTCACATACAAACATGGAATTTTCCTCCGTGTCTGATGGCTGCGCACTTCCTTCGTGCCTCTTGTGATTTGTACACTTGTGATGGTCAAGAGATACAGCTGTCGGGAAAACACTCAACAGGTGGCAGTTGCGAGGTGATGCTTCATCCTTTTTTGGATGCTCTCTGACACCTGAGCGCGGGACTTCCTTAAATGCTGGTGTGCAACTGACTGTTTTGAAGAAACATGGGTCTGGAAAGTTCAGTGACAAAATTCATCTTGCCCCAAGAATGAAGAGAAATTGAAATGTCCTTATGATATGAAATGTGCAATATAATAGTAAAAGGTATTGTCCTTGGAAACTTTTTAACTATTCCCATTAAGAATGGCTATGAAGAGAGCCTGAAGCATTGGTAGATAGATAGATCTCTTTCTTCAGGAGGAGAATGAGGCAAGATCAATCAGTTCTTTCATTTTTGTAAAGCTCTTTAAATATGGGCTTTATATATTTTTTAAAAAGAGCAATTTAACCTTGGCTTCAGTAATGACACGACTTGTTGAATGACATAGTCGCAGATGCAATTAATCTAAGTGGTTTAAGAATTAATTAAGTGGTTTCTTTTTACATTTTAGGTAGCATTTTAACATGAAGCACTTAAGCGTCTATCTTTATTACTTATACAATACGTATGAGTGTATAACATTATTATGAGAATAAGAAAATAAGAGGAAGTTGATCGACAAAGATACAGAACTATGTGCCGCACAATGCTTGTAATTGTGCTAGATCTTTCAGTATTCAGAATCTGAGTTACGGATTCTGTATGACTGACATGTTTCTTCCTCTCAAGTTTATACAAACCCTTTCAGGTTCTAGAGTCTTATTTCTGCCCAGTGAACATTCTGAGCTATCTGGATGTATACATTTTAACACGACGACAAGACAGTGTTGAATAATAGGCATATGTTCTGCTTCTGTGTTCTAGAGAGTATTCTGAGCATACCTGCCTGCCGGCTCAATCCCCCCTCCAATGCTGCTAAATAATATCTGGCTAGCTTTAGTTTGACCTGAATATGAGTATAGGCCTATAAAATCTCAAAAGCAGCCAACATGCGGATAACCATGTCCTATAGCATTAAGTTTAATTTTGTCAAAATTGTTGTCTTTTCGTGTTACAAAATCATGTCCAGCAGTTCACAAAGATTTATATTTCTTCTCAAACATGACACTCTGACATTTTCTGTTTGTCTATTCATGTCCCAGAAGAGGTAACCACATGCTATATATGTTTTCTGTTAATATATTTGCAAGTTGGTCTTGCTGGTTGGTCTCAGAAAGATTTCTAGTGGATAAAACATGTGGAATGAAAAGCTGTAAAAAGAAGTCTTTTTAGTAAATGCATAGCAGGTCAGGGAACAGGGGCAGAGGTTGTAGGAAACATGATAAACTACATAGTATAGCTTTGAAACACATTGTATGTGTTTTGCAACAAAAACAACATTTCACTTATCCTAAAACTTTAATATATGCCAGGTATTATCATAAGTATTTTACATCTTTTATTTTATTCTCACACATATGTGAGATTGGCGTTATTATTCCCATTATACTAATGAGAAAACTGTGGCACAGAGCTGATAAATAATTTGCATAAGGTCCTGCAATAAGATGGTCTTTCAGGTCCTTATAATTTCTTACAAGAGTATACTTGTTTCTTCCCTAAACAAAATACAATTCTGTGCACATAAGATATTCCATGATATTCTACTGGATGTAGGTGCTAATTAATAAAGCAATGAAAAAATAGATCTATTTTTATAATAAAATGTATCTATATAGCTTTTAATACGGTTTCTATAAAAAAGTTTGATGGATATAAAAATGTGTGTTCTTTTGAAGGATTCAGACTTTTTTTTTTTTTTGGCCACATCACACTACTTGCAGGATCTTAGCTCCCCAACCAGGGACTAAACTCTGGCCAGCGCAGTGAAAGCGTCGAGTCCTAACCACTAGATCACCAGGGAATGCCCAGATATTTTTATAAGTTGAGTATTGGTAATTTTCCCTCAAAATTTAATTTGTTTTCTGATTGATATAAAGACAATTTCATGACATCCTTCAATAGAAATTAAAATATAGTCCTTCCTTTCATCTGTTGAGTGAAATAAGTCTGTAAGTAAGATTACTGTACTAAGTAAATTTTAGAGACCCTCTTTCTATTGTCTGTAGAAGGTAATATGTTCCCAGTTGAGCCAAGTGTGGGAAAGAGCTGACAGGACACATTTTCAAAATAAGTGTACCATAAAAATGATTGGTAGAACACATTCTATGCAATTAAACTTTATGTTTTCTCCCCAGATTTTGAAAGTAGCAACCTCTGTTGTCTTACACCAAAGAAAGATGTCTAATTGTATACCTAAAAGTGAATCCTAGATTTTCATTTGTCTTTTATTCCAGTACTATATAATCAGGGGAGGGGAAAAATATGTTAGTTGAGATGCTCTACAGTTACCTCCAGTATCCTGCCACAATACTGGCTTCTAGTGTGACACTGGAATGAAAGCTCAAATACTTATGTGGACAAGACAAACCCACAGTGGAGCAAAGCACCATGAAAGCACATGCAGCAATGAAGACAAAGAAAGACCATTGTCTTATAGTAACTGCTTAAAGTTGTGAATATATTACTATGAATCTAAGCCATGATGAGAGTGGGATATTATAGTTATAATTGCTATTTGAGATTCTTCTCCTGCCTACTTCAAATAGATAAGAAGAGTCTAATTTTTCAACAGTTCTGAAGCCTTGTTTTATGGTATCCATTATTGTACAATTTTAGATTTGAACCAGTATGAGCTTTATCTCTAGTTATGATGTTCACATCCCCATAAGTAAGAGGAGAATCAATAGTAAAAGGAAACCAGCAAATTGTAGTCTTTGCAATAAATCTAAGGTATTAGGCGGGCATAATTTAAACAGCTGTTTTTCTTTTCCTGAAGAATAAACACATAATAGGAGGAAAAATGAGGCTCTAAAGGGATTACACATTCCTAAATATTTTATAGCTGGGTTAAATGCAATGTTGTGCTTTAGTTCCACCACTGAATATTTGCTGATGATCATTTACTCACCAACTGAAAACCCAAAAGATGTTATTTGAGGTTTTTGGTGTGGTTTCAGCTTCAGATCTTCTGTCAGGGTTTCACTGTGTGATTGGAAAGAGCAACTCTTTGCATGTAAGAATACAGATGCGGGTGATTTAAGCAGGGAAACGTACCATCGTGTTTTGACTCAGCTGATACTTAATGATTTACCACTTAATGTAGTTCATCTTTCATAACCCTGAGTTCAAACAGAAGCACCTGCTATTAGGGATGCAATAGTATTAAACTTCCCACCAATGACCTAGGAGAGCTTTTTTGTAGTTTTAGATACTGGACCCACCTGGCTTTTCCCTTAACCATGACAACTGAAGGAGAGAAACAGTCTACTTCCCATCAATGGAGACCTGGACAGAATGTATAATTATGCCAGATAAAGATTTTCAAATCGAAACTCCTTGGGTTAACATCACTCTGCTGCATTGGAAGACAAAACAATGCACTTTATCTCATTGCCAAAACAACAATGAGAAAACTCAGAAAGCATATGAAAAATCATGCTGAGCTGAAATCAGTTATAAGGGTAGGTGTGTCCCTGGTTTCAAACTTGGAAGATAAACTCATTTTCTTATAATTTCAATTTGCTTTTATTAGTGTGGAAGCTTTTTGGTAAGGCATCTGAAAAGGTCTCTCCTCTCCCTGATTTTAGAAAATATCTAGGTAGGTAGAGATATAGATATTTAGATAGGTGGATGGATTGTTAGATAGAAAGATGATAGATAGATAGATAGATAAAGTATTTTTTAAAAAAACTAAAGCATAAGAGATAGACATCTAATGATATTGAAGCCTTTTGGAAGAAGATCCAATATGCTGATGAGAATTATGGTATTAATATTATCAAATAGAATGGTTTAAATACATTTTTTCTCTCCAAAGCATTGTTTAATTTAATAATCTGTTTTCACTTTGGCATCATTGGTAAGCAGTTAAAAAAGCAGATTATAGGCTAGGTAGCTTCTCTTTTCTGTCTTTTTCCCCGCCTTGTTTGGGTAAAATTCAAACATCTGTAAATTAGGATTTACAAGGAAGGAAGAGGATTATAAACTTTCATTACAGGTTCACCAGACAACAACTGTTGTCTAGCTATAACTGTATCTGATCCCTTGACTGCTTACAGTAGAGAAAGAATATTTTTCTTTTCCAACAATATTCATAAAAGATAGTGAAGGCAATTAGACCTTCACTGTGAGATGTTTTCACTGTGAGAAACATACTTCAATGGTGTCCCCTCTGATGGAATTTCATGGACTCAGACTACTGTATGGGTCCCTTCTATCTCACTGAAGAATTTTTTGCTCATAAGTGAGAGTCAGGTCTTTCCTCTAGAGGTTTTCCTATTTAAAGTTTTTTTTTTTTTTTCTTTTTTTAAGCTTTGCCCATGGTTCAAGAGCATTTGTATTTACCTCTATGCATTATTTGAAAATACTGTCCTAGAGATATTTATGCATTTTCCAAAGTTTGATGATGCTTATAATTTTGGGTTTGTCATTCAGCAAGTAAATACAGAATTTGCATAACATTTATAATTATGCAATTATGCCATTTAAAGAGATAAAAGAGATTTTCTGTATGAGGAAAAGGCTTTGCTGAAACGGAAGCAGTCAAAAGTATAAAAGTGCGTTACGTTACACTTTACCATCATCGTAAAGTTGTTGATAGAAAGTTCCTTTGTCCTCTTTTGAGGTGAGTTCCACTGCCTGATCTGCTCCTGGTGCAGTGCATAGGATTCCTGGATTCTCAGACTCATCATTATTTGTGGAGAAAACCTTTCAGTTGTTCATTTATTTGTAGCATTTAACAGACTCCATGTGAAGGAATGGATACATTAATGTAGGGAATTGGGCCAAAATTATCATGATTTCATTTAAAAAGGAATGATCAAAGTGTACATTTTATTTTCACTTGGAACCGTTTAGATAAGTTGCCACGAATTGGAAAGCAAGTGTAAATGTATCAGCCTCAACAAGTTAGAAAGTTTGATTTGGAATACTACCTAAATTCATCCTTTCAGCCTGAATACAGACAGGTATTTTATGAGATTTTTATTTCCCTATTTGCTCAATTCCAAGACTTATGAGAGTTCTAATTTGAACCATGGCAGAAATGCCACCACAGAAACAGTGGGGGGCTTTCTCCACAACATTTTATTATAATTGTTTCCAGGCCCCAGGGCATACTATCATGTGGAAGTATGTATTTTAAAATGGTGTTTCAAATTTATTTAGCCTTTTAAACTTTTAAAGTAAAAATCTATTCTTTTTAAGTTTGTTTTTAGAGGGGGAGTTATTCTGGTTCATTCTCTTTTGATTAGCCTTGGCATATTTCTTGGTTAGCTCTTGTTGGACACTACATTTTCACAAATGGCCAGAATAGATTTCAGTGTTCAGTGAGCTAGATTATTCATATTATATGAATGTGGTTAGAGCACTCAATGAAACTAAACATTTCACAATTGTCTATTATTGTGAGCTGTTTCCAAGTGAGCTTCTTAAAATACTTTTTAAAGGGGAAAAATAAAAGTAAATGTGATATTGTCATACAAAGAAAGTCTCTAAATAATGCCACATTTGACTCGAGGTGGCTGTTAGGGTTAATATCAATGGAAATTTCCTAATGTAGCCTAGGGACCACTGACTTATCTTTAAAAAAAAAAAAATCACCAGATCACACAATGACAATATTCAAATTAGAAAAGGTTAAAAATGTATCAAATCTTTTTAAAGAAATGACCTATCAACCTTAGAAGTAAGAAAACCATGTCTGTAACTCAAATTATGAAATAACAAGCCAACATTTCTGTGAGAGAATGGTAGACTCTAACGCAACAAGTAGAGGCTAGTCACAGTTTTTCTACCTACCCTGTGACCTTAAATAATGTCACTGTTCACATCCCATGGCGTGATACCATAATACTAAAGGTCTTGTAGAGAAAAATAATCCACTCAAAGAGTTTGAAGTAAGGTATTATTGATATAGGAAGGAAAATAGATTCACTTCTCTTACTTACACGATTCTAAATCACAGGAAGAAGTCATACTGGGACCTAATGGAATATTTTAAGGGAAAACTAGATAAAAATAATAATAATAATAAAATTAAAGAAAAGCACCAAGTGGAAACTTCTGACTAATTTTGTAAAATAACAGTCAAAGTTAATTACTAAAAATCCATGGCTTTCATCTTAATGAATTACCATTTTAGAATCAAATAGTGGCAATTAAAAGCATTTTTTTCTTATCATCAAAATGTGAGTTTTTAAAAAATCACATTTAACACTCCTCATTTATCCCTACACCTTTTAGAGGAAAAACAACAACAAAAAATCCTACAATATTCCTCATGGTCACAACATGTAATGCACAACATGTAATGATAAAATGCAATTCAGGACAATTTAAATTGTATTTTATAGGAAAAAGAAATAAGGAAATAAAAGAAGATGTTTGTTATACCTAGAATAAAACATGGCATGAAAAGAAAAATCTCTTTAATTCTTAAGGCAGCGATCCTTAGTGCATGTTCTGAGAACCACCTCCCTGAGAATTACCTGTGAAGCTTGTTAGAAATGCTGCTGATTCCTGGGCTCTCTGCCAGATCTACTGAGCCTGAATCCAGGGAAATGAAATTCAGAACCTGTTTTACTACATACATAGTCACAGATGCATCTTTAGTGTGGACAACTTTCAGAATTACTCTCTTAAAGGCAAATCTTTAGCCTATATGATGACTTAGAATTACTGGCCAAATCAGAGTATACCAGTGGGGTGAGATTAACTCTGAAACACATGGAATAAAGAGAAGTTAAATATTTTCTGTTGCATTCTTGGGTTTGTAGATTATCTTCTACATGGTAGCTTTCATCCAATGTATATTAAATGAATAGATAAATGGAATTTCATCCATAACAGAGACAAATATCATTTAGATACAAAATATACATGTTAGAATAGGAGATCACAATGAGGACTTTGCAAAGGAAACATTATTTTATCTCCTATATGTATATGATACTTGGAACGTAGAAGATAAATAATTTAAGTTACAGAGAAGTTACAGAGGGGCAAGCTTAAAGATAATCATAAACTCTTTAGCAAGTCCCTAATATAAGAGAGAGAGAGATGAATTTGCTAGCCATTACTACTTTAAACTTTATATATATATATATACACATATATATATATATATATTTTTTTTTTTTTTTTGCGGTATGCGGGCCTCTTACTGTTGTGGCCTCTCCCGTTGTGGAGCACAGGCTCCAGACGCGCAGGCCCAGCGGTCATGGCTCACGGGCCCAGCCGCTCCGCAGCACGTGGGATATTCCCGGACCGGGGCACGAACCAGTGTCCCCTGCATCAGCACGCGGACTCTCAACCACTGCGCCACCAGGGAAGCCCCAAACTTTTGATATTTTTAAGTAGAACGATTGTTTAGGTTAAGCACATTACAGTTCTGTATTTAGGGATAAAATTATAACACTTAAAATCAAGAATATGAATGTTCTTACCCTTACATATTTGCTGAAGGTAAGATTACTTCCGTTTTAGCAACGAGAACAATGAGAAACTCATTTTTACATGTTTATGCATGTACTCACTCATTTGGCAAATATTTACTCATTGACCACTCTGTTTACAGTTAAATATAGGTATGGTATAGTTAAAATAAATATAGGTATAGGCATAGTTAAATATAGGTAAATAAGGTATGGTCCCTGACCATGGAAACTGATAATTCAAAATATTGAGAGAAATGGCCTAATTATATTACAAAGGGATAAGGGCAAATCTAGATTATAAACACGTTGTGTCATATTTTGTGGATGACAGTAGTATATCAGGGACTATATTTTTCTTTCATAAACCTCTCTCATGAGTCTGCATGGAGACCACATAATTTAACAGGTAAATACGTACTTGAAGGTGAAGGTCAAGGACTAGTTGCAGGAAAGATGTCTCCGTTGGTATTTCAGCGCAAGCCCAGAAGGAAGCATTTTCCTTTTAATCACAGATGGTTACCTACCAAAGTCAGATGCTCTGAGTTGGGTTATACTCATTGGGAGTATTTGTGAGCAAAAGGCATTAGCACTTACATCTAATTCTCTCTTTGTTGAAGCAAGCTGTCATAGGCTTAATAAACATGTACTCTATTGTTTATAGACCATCATTAAGAGCAGCGGTAATATTTCCCTTTCCCCTTCTATCTTTGTTAGGGACAGCTCCTTCCCCATTATTGTTAAACTGGGTGTGTCTATATTCTGCTCCTTTTGTAATAATCTGTTTAACCTCTTTAATAGTTTTGTCTGTTTAATTAATGGACTAGCCCCTAACTACTGAGGCCACTTTTGTGTAATTTTAACAAAGAGATTATATAAACACACACACTGGTGTCTCTTAATTAGAAATATGACGGGTAGATGAAGGTATTTGGCAATAACTGAAATCAGCAAGTCATTAAAAATTCTTCCATGATACTACAAATTTGTTTGTAATAGCCTTCTAATTGCAGCATATAAACAAAGACAAATGTGGGTTAGACTATATATAAAAAGTATCCATCTTGTGTTTTCTGCTTAAGACAACTATAATTTCTACTGTTGGTACAGTTGAAATAAGGATAGAAAGCTATATCCCATGCCTTTGGCTGGCAAGCTTCTAATGTTCAGGTGCCTTTTATGAAAGGTGGTCTTCCTCTATAAAATGTTTGTTGTCAGTTGGTAGCATTGTGTAGTCTAGGAGAAATCACAAGAGATGCAGGTGCCTTATGAATAACCAGATGGGAAACGGAAGATGATCAAACTTCCTCCTAGACTCTTTGAGTCAAGTAGGAAAGACAAAAGATTTTCCTTTGAAATGGTGAGGAGAGTGAAACTGAATTTTAAAATGTCTTGTATACAAATGACGATAATGCCTTACATAAGCCTCTTTCTTAAAGACACAAAACCTGTTTTCTTGAGCTTTTCCCATCACCAAAATACAGCCGGAGTCTGCGATTAGACTCAGCAGCTGTTGAACAGTGCCAGAACCACTTACGAACTTCCAAAACTTTTCTTTCAAGCAAAATAATATCCTCCAAAATCACACTCTGAATTCATTCACCGCTGACTCAGAGGGAAGAGTGCCATCTATTGAATCCTGTCCTCTGTATTCACAGCACCTGATGGATCCTTCCCAGGCTCCCTTCCACCCACCTACCGGCGCATCCTGTTTCCCTCAGAGAGCTGGATATAATAATGCTCTGAGGTGGTCTGAAGTTCACGTGTAAGTGTGCTCATATCACGCTCTATAATTTGAGGAAAACACATGAATTTTAATCAGTTTTTAAAACAACCAGTCCTCTCTTCTCATTTACTAGAATGGAAAAAATTCACTTTTATTACCTTAAAGTTGCCAAACAGTGCCATTTTATTACTGTGGGAAGCTGGAAGTCATTTCCGAACTCTTTTGGCAAGGGTGCTATGTGGAGCATCCAATTCAGTCCTTTAAGTATCTTCTGAGAACCACCACACAATCTGTGATTTACTGTCTCCAGGAGTTAAAGGGACCCTTTCTACCCTGAAACTGAAGAAAGAAAGGTGAAATGTGTTTAAGAAGCATCCCATGGGACTTGCAAGAATATGAGACAGTACAGAGTGAGCCAGATCTACAGAATATTTTGATAACCCACAAACACTTTCCAACTTGTAATTTTCAATTTGGTTTTTAAAAGTTGTGTTGGTAGCCTTTAAAAATTGCGTTTTGTATATTGATTGATAGGTCTTCAGGTCACTTTCACAAACTTCTTACATTTTGTGGCTTAGAGGCTCCATTCCCCCCACCCCACCCCTTGCTAAATAGGTTTGGTACACTTTTGCAGCAAACACAACATCATAGTTAAATATATGTATACTATGTTAATTTTTATACACATATATACATAAACATATACACATATACATACTCCCATAATATGCAGCACTTAAATTTTATAAACACGTATTTGACTAAGACAAATTAAAACAAGAGTCAAATGGAGAATTTGCATGTTTTCTATTTAACATACCAGAAGATGGCATGCCATTCAGTAGCAACCAACAACAATTTGAATTTACATATTCTTTAGCTGACTCAAATCTCTAGTATTTAGCACTATGTAAGCTGAGAGACTGCTATGGTTGTCAGTTAAAATATACTCACACATGTATATTTTGCTCCCAATTTTATTTTGTTTGGATATTTTGCCTGGCTAGTTTATATTGGAGGCAGAAACCCAGTAAGAGAGAAAAAAGATATTTAACCGCTAGTCAGAAAATATATTACACATAGTGCCTGACAAATGGTGGGCTCTCTATAAATACATGATAAAATAATGAATGGATAAATTATACCACTGTGGAAAATAGTCTATGACATCACAAATGAGAAGCTGTCTGATAGTGTAAAAAAGTCTAGCGTATGATTTTTCTTGACAAAAATCAGTGAACTACTGACTTTAAGTAAAAGGCCAATCTTTACTTGCTTTTATATTTTTAAGCTTTGACTAGTAATTGTCTAATGCAACTCTCAAAGGAGTGGATAATTTTTCTCTGGTTATAAACAACCCAAAATCTTTTATGGCAAAACATCTCTTCAGTAATTACATTCTTAACAGAGTATTATATTCATAAATGGTATCACAAAAGCATCCATGATGGTAGCATGCAGTTTCCATGTCTTTTTTTAGGTGAAATTAATGTTTTCTTACAACGTTGTGGTTATTAATGAGGAAACCATTATTTTTCTTGTTCTGCCAGGTAGGTAAATATAATTTGATGTTTGGAGTGGCATACTATTAAGGTATTGGGAATATTATGTGTTCTGTTCTTTGTTAGGACCAGGATGATATATCTGTTCTGAAGCAGAAGATTCACACTTGGCAGTAAGTTTAAGATTTCATGCTGCTTTCATTGCTAAATCTAGTAGGGGTAACAGAGGCCAAATCTTCAAGTAGCACCTGCCAGGCAAATGGTGGACGGAAAGGAGGGCTTCAGCTGGGGAGTGTAATACAGTGCCTCTATCCAAAGGCATCCAGGATATACAATTTAGAGGAGTAAAGTCAAAGCTTTGATGTATATATAACAAAAAAGTAGAGAAAATTTCCAAGAGCAAATTTATCACTAACCTGCGAGTCACCATTAATGTCTATTAAAGGGAAACAATAGAAGAAAGAATGGTATTTAAAGATAAAGTAGGAAAATGAGTCAGTTAAAAAAAGTATCTTTTTTTTTTTTTTTTTTTTTTTTTTAATAAATATGTCCAAGAAGCTCTGTCCATTTAAAGCTAGCACATACACTGGACTGACTCATACATTTCCTATATGTATATGTCACTTAATTTCTTATATTTCCATCTTTCCACCCATCAACCAACCTTCATCCAGTCATCCATCTATACCAACAAAGTATTTACACATAATTTTATTTTTTCATCCATTCATAAATCCAACCTGTTTTGGGTACCGGCTGCATGACAAGCACCATTACTTGTGATATAAAGACATAGAAAACAGAGTCCCTTCCCTCAAGGAGCTTAGAGTTCAGTTGAAGAGAAAGTTAAGTATATCAATACTACACATTGTGATAGATGCTAGGATAGCACTACCCAATGAGGATAGAAGGGCTTCTAAATCAGACTGGTGGGTCTGGGAAGGCTAACATTAAAGTTGAATTTTAAAAGACAAGTAAGAAAAATTAGGTAGATGATGAAGAGGAAAGGAATTTTAGATGAAAGGCATGATGTATGCAGAATGTGTCCTTAATAACTGGTATTCTTTTATGTTCACAATATAGTCATTTAACAAAATTCTATCCCTTTACACATAACAGGACACAATGACTCAATTAAAAATGACCTGGGGGCTTCCCTGGTGGCGCAGTGGTTGAGAGTCCCCCTACCGATGCAGGGGATATGGGTTCGTGCCCCAGTCCGGGAAGATCCCACATGACGCGGAGAGGCCAGGCCCGTGAGCCATGGCCGCTGAGCTTTCGCGTCCGGAGCCTGTGCTCCGCAACGGGAGAGGCCACAACAGTGAGAGGCCCGCGTAATGCAAAAAAAAAAACAAAAAGACCTGGGAAGGCAATAGAGTTTAGTGATTACATGTACTGGCTCTAGAACCAGACTTCTAAATCCTGGCTCTTCTCCTTTATGGCAGATAACTTGGAGGAAATTACTCAACATCTCTCTGACTCAATTTTCCTTTATTCAAATTGGG
Organism: Aethalodelphis obliquidens; assembly: GCF_003676395.1. Taxonomy (NCBI): domain Eukaryota; kingdom Metazoa; phylum Chordata; class Mammalia; order Artiodactyla; family Delphinidae; genus Aethalodelphis; species Aethalodelphis obliquidens. Next base: position 17,895,356 of record NW_020837957.1, on the reverse strand, counting down.
GATAATATTATATCTCTTTTTTTAATTAAAATTTTATAGCTTACTTTCCATGTACAGTTATTACAAAATATTGGCTATATTCCCCATGTTGTGCAATATATCTTTGAGCCTATCTTGCACCCAATGGTTTGTATCTCTCCCTCCCACACTCCTATATCATCCCTCACCCCCACTGGTAACCACTAGTTTGTTCTCTATATCTGAGAGTCTGCTTCTTTTTTGTTATATTCACTAGTTTGTTGTATTTTTTATTTATTTATTTTATTTTATTTATTTATTTATTTTTTAACATCTTTATTGGGGTATAATTGCTTTACAATGGTGTGTTAGTTTCTGCTTTATAATAAAGTGAATCAGTTATACATATACATATGTTCCCATATGTCTTCCCTCTTGCGTCTCCCTCCCTCCCACCTTCCCTATCCCACCCCTCCAGGCTGTCACAAAGCACCGAGCCAATATCCCTGTGCCATGCGGCTGCTTCCCACTAGCTATCTACCTTACTACGTTTGTTAGTGTGTATATGTCCATGACTCTCTCTCGCCCTGTCACAGCTCACCCTTCCCCCTCCCCATAACCTCAAGTCCGTTCTCTAGTAGGTCTGTGTCTTTATTCCTGCCTTACCCCTAGGTTCTTCATGACATTTTTTTTCTTAAATTCCATATATATGTGTTAGCATACGGTATTTGTCTTTTTCTTTCTGACTTACTTCACTCTGTATGACAGACTCTAGGTCTATCCACCTCATTACAAATAGCTCAATTTCGTTTCTTTTTGTGGCTGAGTAATATTCCATTGTATATACGTGCCACATCTTCTTTATCCATTCATCCGATGATGGGCACTTAGGTTGTTTCCATCTCCGGGCTATTGTAAATAGTGCTGCAATGAACATTGTGGTACGTGTCTCTTTTTAAATTATGGTTTTCTCAGGGTATATGCCTAGTGGTGGGATTGCTGGGTCATATGGTAGTTCTATTTGTAGTTTTTTAAGGAACCTCCATACTGTTCTCCATAGTGGCTGAACCAATTCACATTCCCACCAGCAGTGCAAGAGTGTTCCCTTTTCTCCACACCCTCTCCAGCATTTATTGTTTCTAGATTTTTTGATGATGGCCATTCTGACTGGTGTGAGATGATATCTCATTGTAGTTTTGATTTGCATTTCTCTAATGATTAATGATGTTGAGCATTCTTTCATGTGTTTGTTGGCAGTCTGTATATCTTCTTTGGAGAAATGTCTATTTAGGTCTTCTGCCCATTTTTGGATTGGATTGTTTGTTTTTTTGTTATTGAGCTGCATGAGCTGCTTGTAAATTTTGGAGATTAATCCTTTGTCGGTTGCTTCATTTGCAAATATTTTCTCCCATTCTGAGGGTTGTCTTTTGGTCTTGTTTATGGTTTCCTTTGCTGTGCAAAAGCTTTGAAGTTTCATTAGGTCCCATTTGTTTATTTTTGTTTTTATTTCCATTACTCTAGGAGGTGGGTCAGAAAGGATCTTGCTGTGATTTATGTCATAGAGTGTTCTGCCTATGTTTTCTCTAAGAGTTTGATATTTTCTGGCCTTACGTTTAGGTCTTTCATCCATTTTGAGTTTATTTTTGTGTATGGTGTTATTGTTGTATTTTTTAAGATTCACATATAAGTGATATCACACAGTATTTGTCTTTCTCTTTCTGACTTATTTCACTTAGCATAATGCCCTCCAGTCCATCCATGTTGCTATAAATGGCCATTTTTTTATGGCTCAGTAGTATTCCATTGTAGATACATACCACATCTTTATCCACTCATTTTTTGATGGTCACTTAGGTTGCTTCCATATCTTGGCAATTGTAAATAATGCTGCTATAAACATTGGCATGTATGTATCTTTTCAGATTAGTGTTATTTTTTTTTTTTTATATATATACCCAGAAGTGGAATTGTTGGGTCATATGGTAGTTCTATTTTTAGGTTTTTGAGAAACCTCCATATTGTTTTCCACAGTGGTTGCACCAATTTACATTCCCACCAACAGTGTACAAGTATCCCCTTTTTTCTACATCATTGCCAACATTTGTTATTTGTGTTCTTTCTGAAGATAGTGAGAACAAATAATTTTAAAATTTGTATGGAAACACAAAAGACCCCAAATAGCCTAAACAATCTTGAGGAAGAAGAATAGAACTGGAAGAATCACAGTCCCTGACTTCAGACTATACTACAAAGCTACAGTAATCAAAACAGCATGGTACTGGCACAAAAATAGACACAGATCAATGGAACAGGATAGAGTTCAGAAATAAACCCACACACTTATGGTCAATTAATCTATGACTAAGGAGGCAAGAATGTACAATGGAGAAAAGACAGTCCCTTCAGTAAGTGGTGCTGGGAAAACTGGACAGCTACATGTAAAAGAATGAAATTAGAACATTCTCTAACACCAATAAACAAACAGAACCTAATTAAACTTAGAAGCTTTTGCACATCAAAGGAAACCACTGACAAAAGGAAAAGATAACCCCCTACTGAATGGGAGAAAATATTTGCAAATAATATTATATCTCATAGTGACTATTAATTTATACATGAAAGAGTTATGTATATCTGGCATAAAATAATCTTTTAATATATGCTAGCTAGGATAATTTTTTCCTTTGTTAAAATTTACTTATTGATAAGAATAGTGATGATAATAATAAACAGGTTTAAGGGATGTATAAGAGCTATCAGAAACTGAGATTTACTACATTCAGAAGCTAAAGAGATTTAACCTTTTTTGAAACTTAAAACTGCTTGCCACAAGATAGAGAAGTCACTAGCGCTTCAGTTAGATGTCCTGAGCTCAGATTTTGTCGCTGTCACCTTCCAACTCTGAAGTCTTGGTCATGTAGCTTAATGCATGTGCCTCGGTTTTTTATCACTCATGGTGCTACTAATGACACCAACATATCCATCACGGGAGTCTGGGAGGATTAAATGGGATGACGTGTATAAATTTGTTCCATCATCCAAAAAAAAACCCTTTAAAATGCTTAGAAAATATGTAATGACTAATCTAAGGATTGTGAAAAATACCTTTCCCAAAATACTTCCTACAGTTTGAGAGATAACATATAAATATTCTCATCTGCATTCACTACCTCTGGAAAACACTCTTGAATGTTATTGCTGACTCTGAATGGCTGCCTTTGTGTCTTTGCCAGAACTTGCTCTGGGTTGCAGCTATTCATAGAATGCCCTTGGATAATGTGATAGGTTGAATTCGAATTACTCCTCCAATCATTTTGGATGCAGTAATAATGCTAACTAGAATGGTCATCTGGAGAATAAACTAACCATGGCATTTTAAATAAAATCTTTCTTTTTTTTGTTTTTTTTTTTTTACATTTATTTTATTATTTTATTTTTCGGCTGCATTGGATCTTTGTTGCTGCGCGCAGGCTTTTCTCTGGTTGTGGTGAGCGGGGGCCACCCTTCGTTACGGTGCACGGACTTCTCATTGCGGTGGCTTCTCTTGTTGTGGGGCATGGGCTCTAGGCGCAGGGTCTTCAGTAGTTGTGGCTCGCGGGCTCTAGAGCACAGGCTCAGCAGTTGTGGTGCATGGGCTCAGTTGCTCCACGGCATGTAGGATCTTCCCAGACCAGGGCTCGAACCCGTGTCCCCTGCACTGGCAGGAAGATTCTCAACAAGTGCACCACCAGGGAAGCTCAAAATCTCTTTCTTTTTTTTTCTTTAGAATAACACAAAAGCAGATCATATAATGAATGCTATTTGAGTAAATAAGCATTAAACATGCTAACATGTTAATGAATTTCCTGTAGATAGATATTATAGACTTTAAAATACCACTAATCTCAGGTGGAATACAAATACAAAACAGCTTTTTAAAAAAACATAAATTATAGGAAGACAGATATTGCACTAGATCTTTTCTGGAATTACTTTTAATTGCAAATATTGCTTTAAGATTGAGAACCCAGCCTACCCAAGCATATACAGGTTAGCTTTAAATAAATTCAGCTTATACATCATGTTGCTAATACTATTAAGATCTTTGGTGTCACAAACATCTTTTCTGCTTTTTTCCACACATATCAATTACTTAATACTGTTACTTCTAAGGCCAGGGCACCTTAGTCTGCCTGAAGGTGTATGGAAGTTCCAGGCTACCATAGCTTCTATTTTATTAAATTTTTTCTTTCTTGCCTTCAACCTGATTTCTTCTGGGTCTGACCTAATTCCTTTGATGACTGGGGCTTGGAGGCCTGTGCTAATCTGCATCATGGGTATGTGGAGGAAAAGTGAGACAAATGAAGGAAAAGTAAAGGAAGGAAAGATGGCACCTAGGCAAGAGTGCTCTTCAAAATCAAATAAGCATTTTGAAAGCAGGCCATTTTTGTTCTACCTCATCCTTTAAAGAGAACCCCAAATTCAATGCTTGGTCTCAAATACAAATCTCCCCTCCGCTCTAATTCTTTACTTTTTTTTTTTAAGCTACCTCGTAAAACATTTTATGGCGAGGACAAAAAAGACAATGGCAGAATGCTTATTATTAGCATCATGTGATAAATCCAATGTAAGAAAAATATCTGTTTGTGAAAAAGTAAGTCATGTTCTAAAAGTCATAATGAAAGAATATGTTTGTGCTGACTTTGATGTAGAGATCCTGCAATAGCCTAAGCTTTGTCACTAAGCTTTGGGACGTGCTGATGTTCAGAGCTTTTTAGACCTGTCCACTAACTTATTGTTCCTCTGAGTCTGTTCCCAGTTTTTTTCCCTTTGGGAAGCAGGTTCTTCTTACTGCTCAAATATGCATTCAACATCTTGTAGTCATTAATATCCCAGAGGCAGGGGGTAAAGGGGCAGCTTTTCAAAGTGTCTCTGCTCACTTGATTTTGGATTACTACTACAAATCCTGGAGAAGTGGGAAGGTGAAATTTATCCTTCCTCAGTAATAAATTACAGGTTTTCTTCTCTGAGATGTTAAGGAGTTGTGATTTTGTGTGGATTTACCAAAAAAGGGGTGTATTTGTCCATCTGTGATTTGATGAATGACGATTCACAAAGCCATCAGTACACCTGCTCCCATGAGAAGAGATATACTTTATCTAAAGCAAGAAAATGATCAGTAACAGTAATTGTTTTCAGCACAGTAGCATGCATTGGTTCAGGCATATTTTCACTTCACAGATGTTTAAAGTCACTCGGCACTCAGCCTTCAGACTTGTTTTTTATTTGGCATCCAAATTCATGTTTCATAGCCATGCGGCTACCTAATGTGCCATAAATAGAAACAATCCTCTGAATTTCAGAGCTATACCCTGGGCCTGCCCTAATCTATGCAGCTGCCTAACCTACGTAACTCCTGTGTTTCAGGATATACTTGCAGATTCAAAATACTTATTTTGGTCAGTTGCGTAAAACCATTTATTCCTCAGATATCTAGACCTGCTAGTCAATATAAATCTGTGTTCTTTTGTATTTCTCTCCAGGGTGGTGGGTGTCTTCTTTATAATCTCCTTTTATTTGTACTTGTATTTGAATTGTGGATACACCAGTGAGCAGGAGAATGATCCTACCCTGGTACTTAGGAGAAAAGAAAAAGAACAGAGATTTGTAATCCAGATAATTCACAACCTGGAAAACTAATGGAGCCATAGTCCATAATGAATAGAATTTTAGAGAATATTAGCTTAAGTCATTAGGAATGATCACTTTGTGTGTGTGTGCACGTGTGTGTGCACGCATGCACACTACTGGTATATTTAAACACAAGCCCATGGAATCAGCATTTTTTATACTGATGAACATTTTTTGCAGTTCAATCTGAACATTGTTCCTGGTAGAGCTGGGAATGCCATTTCAAAATAGCGTTAAGCCTCCCCGTCATTTGCTACTTGATTCAAAGAAATAGAAAGTCATATAATGGTACAAGATGTTGCTACTTTATTTCATTGGCCCCTTCCACATAAACTAATGAATGTCTAAGGGCAGAAAATCCAGCTATAATTTAGGGCCTCAAACCATTCATTTTAGTTTTCCTTTAGCAGGGCTAGCTAAAACAATCTCATATTTAGTGGTTTATATTGTTCAATTTTGAAATACATTATAGTTTGAGTATTGGGCAGGTAAGAGATTAATTTGCCTTTGTAAAATTGCACACCCTTGGGGGCAGTAGTATTTTATGCACAGGTAAACAGGAATTTTTTATCAGCAAATCTATGGAGCTGACATTTTTATGCATTCTACTTTTTTTTTAAAGCATGAGTTTAAGCCCATGAACGGCAGATTCCCAGTTTTAAATTGCTTGTTGAACTCATCTTTCCGTTTAATGTTTATGTGGGTCATAAACCAACATTAGGTGTAAACTTTACATATATTTATGTATGTGTATATATATATATATATATATATGTGCTTTCCTCAGAGACAAAAAATTTTATTATCAAGTTGAGTAAGTGAATAATTTTTTTCTACTTTAATACATACGACCCATTTCATAAAGGATGAAATATATATAAATATACATATATAAATTTATATATATTATAAATATATATATAAATATGTATCTTATTTTACTATAATAGTGAAATATATTTCACTATTGTGGTGAAATAAGAAGAAAACTATAAAAATGAGCATTGTCATCATACAGTGTATCTAGGACAGATTGCCTATTTTTTTTGCTATATTTTGGCAAAAATCAAAAATTATGATGAATATTGATTACACTGGCTTTGTATAAGGTTTACTCTATCCAAATTCCTTTACAAACAATTTTATTTTTATAAAATTCTGATGAGCAGTATGTGGTGCTGAATTCCTCAAGCAAGCTACCGCTGAACGCCTATGATAATGATCACAGCAATTACAAACACAATAGATGTACCTCGCCCCAAATGAGATCTGAAGTCCTGATAAAAAGAAGACTGGGCCTCTTCCTTTTTCCTGTGTGTGACTTGTGTAGCAGCTTCTTTATCTATAACTAACAGGTCAAAATGCAAGAGGCGATTTTGTAATATAATATAAAGAGAAACAGAAACCAAACCTCTTGCATTTCTACTGCTATGCTCACCCTTTTCTCAGATAATCTTGGCAGCTTTGCCTCTCTCTAATTTTGCTAACATCTCATAGATATAAAACTGTGCACCCCCAACTCTCTGGCTCCTTCCCCTCCCATCTCTTTTCCTTCCCACTGTTTCATTACATTTTTTTATGTGCATACCATCAAGTCCTCTTGGACACATAATAAGATTTGTGCCAGACTATGTTTCTTGGCTTTAATGGTTAGTTAGCTTTCCAGAATACACATGCTGCTTTATACATGCTTTTATTACTGACATCATGAGAATGCATCTCTCCTATGTTTACAATTGGGTGTTCACCCTTAAATAAAAACAATGAGATCAGGTTGTTTAAGAGAATCTTTAAAAAGCAGAATAAAAACAGCTGTTATCTGCTTGAATCATTTCATTTTCTTTCATGATCTGAATGATAATTATGTGTAGCAGTGGGCAGTCTCCAGCTCTCATTATATGCCATACATCAGAGCCTCTTTCAGGCTGGAATTGGGACTCTGTCCTCCAGTTCCAACAGGATCGTTTCAACCTCATTTCTAACAGGTGTTGGTATTTGCGGGAGGGGTAAAGGGAGGATAAAACACCTTTGCTTGTTCCAACTGAGCTCCAGATTCAGGAGGCTGCTTTTCATTGGCAATGTGGGTTTGAAAGTCAAACCAGGTCCTTTCTGAAATCTCTCTCACCAGGAACGAATTACAAATATTTCCACATGTCAAACCAGTGTACAATAGGGTGGTCCTTATTAATCAAAGCTCTCTTAAACCAAGTACAGATGGTAGCAATGAACTTCTCTTCCATGAAGATTTCTTGAAAAGGGAGGAAAATACATCTCACAGAAGTGCACATTTCTTCACGTGACACCAGATGAGGAATAAGGAGCTTACACCAAATGTAACCAAAACCAAACCCAACAAAACAATAATAAATAAATAAAAATGTAAAAATCCCAGTGTTTGGATCTCAACAATCCAAACCAGAAGGTAGATTGAGCTGATTTCCATTTCACACAGCCCTCACCACAAGCCGTTTCTCAAGATTCCACGACATTTGCCTAGAGACTGACAAGCTTAAATTGGTCTTAACCTCTAGAGTCCCCTTTTCATATCACAGATGTTGCTGATTGGGGAGCAGAGTTTCTTTCCCCAAAGTCAGTGCTTTTCAAGCTCTGGTGTCATCTGCCACAGAGAGTGTAACTCCTCTCAGACAACAATGTCATTTGTTATTTTTAATTAACAGAAAAATGTAGATAGGAATGGTTGAAATTGCATTGTATTCAAAACTTGAGAGTAAGGAGAGTCAGAGAAGCAATTCTATTTAAAGAACAGCCCATAGGCTGGACCCATGGCTGCGTTTCTCTGACCCCAGCTGTATTATCTAAGCCTCTCGGGTAGCAAAAAACTGGGTTGGGGAATCTCCTGGGAACAAAGACTCCTTGGGATGGTCTGTATGACCAGGTGTTACTATTTAGGAAGAGTATATTTCAGATGTTTTAGCAAAATTGGTTCCACTTCTCCACTCAAGATTGGTGCTATTATGGTCCCGTGCAGTCCTTCAAGGTGAGGGATCAAAAGACACTAGGGTGTCACTCAGTTCACACCTTATCTCAAAACAGTGTTAAACCTAAATTGTATTTGAAAGGTGAAAATTCTGTTGTGAAGCCCTTAACACAGAAGGTCTGTGATTTCCACTGATAAAAAAAAAATTCCATGATGTAAAAACTACCAGAGGCCATTTCTCTCTAGCCTAAATCTTTTATACTGCAGCTGAGAGTGTATTTCCTTTTGGTCTGTGCTCTGTAAAAGTGAGCAATATTCAAAATTGTTTAAGGTATGGGTAAAAATTTTTTAAAGTCTCATCTCAAACTTTTTCAAGATAATTACAGTAAAGATGGAAAATTTTTCTACTAATAGATTAAATGTGTTTATAACCTCAGATTAATTATAATCTTTTTCAAGATGACAAAAGTTTTATAGCATTTCATGAGGTAACAGTTGATTGGATTTTAAACAGAAATGAAATAAAAGTGTTATATATAGGGCTTCCCTGATGGCGCAGTGGTTGAGAGTCTGCCTGCCAATGCAGGGGACACGGGTTCGTGCCCTGGTCTGGGAAGATCCTACATGCCATGGAGCGGCTGGGCCCGTAAGCCAGGGCTGCTGAGCCTGCACATCCGGAGCCTGTGCTCCGCAACGGGAGAGGCCACAACAGTGAGAGGCCCGCAAACCGCAAAAAAAAAAAAAAAAAAACAAAAAGTGTTATATATAAGAACAATTCCCTTACTGCCATACTCATGATTCCACAATGACTTTTTTGGTGAGGGGAGGAGACTACCCAACTGATTTTTTTTAACTTATTGGAAAGTTGCAAAAGGCCTTGTGAAAACAGCCTCTAGTATTATTTTGAGAATGTGAGATATTTTGTTAAAGGTATATATATTACTTTACTTCAATACCTTGTACTATATTTCCGTAACCCAAAGAGTGTACTGAATGTGTAGAAATAGATTTGAATCCAGGTCTTGTCTTATCCAAAATAGATCATCCAATTCTAAGTTGACACAAAATCATGGGCAAGGGCTTCCCTGGTGGCGCAGTGGTTGAGAGTCCGCCTGCCGATGCAGGGGACACGGGTTCGTGCCCCGGTCCGGGAAGATCCCACATGCCGCGGAGCAGCTGGGCCCGTGAGCCATGGCCACTGAGCCTGCGCGTCTGGAGCCTATGCTCCGCAACGGGTGAGGCCACAACCGTGAGAGGCCCGCGTACCGCAAAACAAAACAAAACAAAACAAAACAAATCATGGGCAAATGCCAAAAGAAGACTTCAGTCTTCCAATTTTCTTGTGGTGTTAAGTGATAATATCTCAGTGAAATTTAGTTTTGACTGTGCATGCTCCCCATCACAGACCAGGCGTTCCTTAGAAAATATTTGTATATGCTTTTGGGCTTGTTACTGAACCATCATAAAATTCAGTGCTATTTGTGTACTCTGTGGTATAAACTAACAAAGTAATGTCTATGCTGAGAAGACAGTGAATGATTTAGAACACATATTGAAGTCTCAACACTATTGAAGAATGTCTGAAAATTGTGTAGAATATTAACATGGACTTTTAGAATCTTTGCTAAAAGCCATGTTTACCTTCAATTCAGATATTACACAAGTCTAAAAGTATTTTATAGTAATCTTGGTTTGTCTACTAGTCTATTAGAATAAAATTAAAATAGGAAGATGTCACATATCTGTCCATTAGAGGGAATTAGTGAGAGTGCCCATGAGTGAGAAGAGAGAGAGAGTAGAGAGAGGATGATATTTTAATGGAAGAGTCAGAGGAAGAAATGAAGGAAAAGGAAGAAGAGGTCTAATTCTCCACCTAGATAATAGTAGGTCCCAAAAGTTGCTGTAATTTGTCTAAAATCATAGATCTAGTAGGTGGTGGTAAAAGGGTTGATATTCTGTTGTCTGATTCTGGGGGCCATAAGCTTCACTGTGCTCTAGTGAGCTAACAGGACATGAGGTCTATCCATCAATTATTAACTACCAAATAAGATACTTTAATCAGATCTTCTGATGAAAACCAAAGACCTGGACTTTCTCTATCTACAATCTCTGTCATCTTAGGAAGGAGCCGTAGATAAGTTACCAAAATACAAAAGGACATAAACTTCAAACATATATGTAAACATGTTTTTTTTTCTGGAAACATTTAATTTTAAGTCCATTTTTTCTTTTCAAGAGTACCACTTATTGAACTCCTTGATGATAACATCACTTTTGATATGAGAACAGGAGGTATTATCATTAAAGAAAAGTGTCATGCAAATTCCATTAGATTCTTTATTTTCTATTGCTATTATTCTGGAATTAATTGCTTGTTACCAAGAACATCTCTTCCCAGATTCCTCTGAACAGATGAGACCTGTTGTTTAGATTTTCCCTCAACTGAATGAACCTTCTTATCTTATACATGTCACAATTTTTATTACACATTTTAAAAAATGGTTGAAAAATGAGTGCCACCTAGAAATGTATTCAGCATAGAGTGGGATAGTTAGTAAATATTTTTCAAATGAATAAATGAAAGTCACTGGCCTTTGACAAGACTCTTTGGGGGTAGAGGTGATGAGTAGATCACATAAAGACCGGTTGCATTCTGGGGACATGGTACAAGCTGTGTGAGTAGGCATGCTCTGTGGACAACACCATTTCATGGAAAGATATGAAGAATAATACTGAGCAGCCTGAAGAAAATGGAGAAAACAAGAGCGACTTAAAACTGAGTTATCATTTTGTTTCAAAGGGAGATAGGGAGTTTAAGAGGAAATTTTTTACTTTTTACAGTAGTTTTTGTAGTTTCAGAGTCCCTTTCTACAGTCTTATTAAAACAAGTTGGCTGTGGTTAGAACCTGTAGATTAGAACAATGTACACCAGAGGGTTGATGGCAGCAGTAATATCACCTTTATATGGTGGATTCTCTTGCTGTGTATCAAGGAATCATCACCCATTGACCCTTGAGTGCAGGAACTCGTATGTGATTAATCAAGGAAGCACTATCTTTGTTGAACTCTGGAGAAAAAATTCTGTACCCAGCAGGTGAATAACATATTAGGGAGCCTGGCAGGCAGAGTGGCATATTCCCTCCTGACCTCAATTTCCCAAAGACTCTGTGTAGTCTTGTTTGTGGATGACACACTCAATGGGAAAAGCACCAGGCTAAGAAAAACAGCGAGGATCCTACCATAACCCTATGGTATAGGGAGATAGTCGTCTTCTCATTTAGTTAAAAAAGGAGGCTAGATTTCACTGGTATTTGAGAAAGAAGAAGGATAGACTAGTTTGATTACCTGTTTTGAAAAGAACTGTGTCATGTACTAAGTCTTTTGTTACCTGTTTGTATCTGTTTAGTTTACTACTATTGGAATTGCAAAAAAAAAAAAAAAAAATCTGTTCTTAATCCTTTAGAGAGAAAGCCTGGTTATTTTATTATTTCTTCTCTATGGTTGAATGAGTGGTTATTTTCGAGGGGGGGATGTTTATAGAGATTTAAGCATAATATATATTTGAGTTTATTTTTATTTTAAATTTAAAAGTTAAAACTGGGACAAAATTATGTGGGTTTTATTCCCCTAAACAGACAATCCACTAATGCACAGTCAGTTTGAGCAGGTAGCTGAAAATGATGCTACTTAATTACTTCATGGACAACTAAGATGTTTCCTGAAGTTGGTTAAAAAAAAATTCTCAGAAATCACTCTCATAAAGACTCTCAAAATGAACAGGACAGTGGTATAAGCATAATAGGTGTTCAATTATTAATTGGCCGATTGATATATATCTATTAAAAGGGGTAGAATCGCTATTTATTGTCCTTATGCATCCAGTGGGTACAGGCTTCTTCAATTTTAAACTTTGGCCGAGTGATTGTATAAGCATTTTAAATGCTGGAGGCAGGTAACAGCATCGTCCTACCTCTTGAATCATATAGGCCTCCAATTGGTGTTTCTTCCTTACTGCTAAATTAAAACAGACGATAATTCTCAAGTAATTAAAAAAGTAGAAGCAACTTGCAGAATCCTCTTTTCTTACCAAAACTTAAGCTGGAATAAGATTTCATTTAGAGAGCAATAAGAACAGAGACTGGTTAGCTAACAGGGGCTCACCTATGAAATCATTGGTGCTTAGTTTATGAATGTTCTTAAATTTCAAGAGAATGTCTTCCGTGAAATTCTGCATATGTACAATGACTTTTCTGGGGCATGAAATTTTGTGTTGTATCTGAACTTTCAGCATATCCAGGTTTTTTTTTTTTTTTTGCGGGGGGTACGCAGGCTTCTCACTGTTATGGCCTCTCCCGTTGCGGAGCACAGTCTCCAGACGCGCAGGCTCAGCGGCCATGGCTCACGGGCCCAGCGACTCCGCGGCATGTGGGATCTTCCCAGACCGGGGCACGAACCCGTGTCCCCTGAATCAGCAGGCGGACTCTCAACCACTGCGCCACCACAGAAGCCCTGCATATCCAGGTTTTAATCACTGATCTCCTTCCCACCCCAAAATGATAAAGATAACTAAAACTATTTAAATATTACTTGCTGAGAATTTCTGATTCATTAAAAATGTAATTGTTAATAGCATTTTAACCAATTTATCTCCTCTGTAATGAGAGACTAGGGAACTAGTTATATATATATATATTTTCTTCCTCTTTTCCTCTGTAATGTTAGATCTCCACTGGAAAGAAAAGGACAACAGCTGGAACTTATAACTATTTGGAAACATCAACATTGTTGAAATTTACACTCCCATGTGCAAATGTTATCAGACAATCAAAAAAATGTGTACAAACAATAAAAGAGGAAAGCAATGTTATCAAAGGAGCATGATTCAGTTGGATGGGGCACAAAAAGTTATACTTGTTCATTTTCAGAATAATATTATGAATCAATAAAATGAGATAGATTTGATTATAGCAAGATTTTGCAAAAGAGTTTCTAACTCAGGGATATGCATGGTCCACACTAGATGGCTGACTTTATGAAACGTAAGTGGTTTTCCCCCACCACATTGTATAAGCAAGAGAGGCTGAACTATAACATGAAACTGTGCCACTTGGCACACTTTCCCAGTGGATTTCAAGATTGTAGTCTAACACGTTATCTCCTGAATACTTGGGCCTGGTCTCTTACTAATATGCTTCCAGCAGAGAGGTTGCACCAAGTCTTCCACTGCTAATTTATATCCTGCTTATCTAAGAGAGATTGGTTAATCCAAGTATGGCCTTTGGGATTTGGGATTAGACTAATACTCCTCTAATATAGATAGCATTTTTTTTCTTTTTTTGCGGTATGCAGGCCTCTCACTGTTGTGGCCTCTCCCGTTGCGGAGCACAGGCTCCGGTTGCGCAGGCTCAGCGGCCATGTCTCACGGGCCTAGCCGCTCGGCGGCATGTGGGATCTTCCCGGACCAGGGCACGAACCCGTGTGCCCTGCGTCGGCAGGCGGACTCTCAACCACTGCGCCACCAGGGAGGCCCTAGATAGATATTTTTATTTGTCTAGATTTTTCCTCCCTGGGGCTTTATCTGCCAAGCTAGCTTCTTTGCTAGCATTAGCTTGCTCCTCCAGCATAATCTAGTAGACATTGGTAAAAATGGATGAGACTTTAGTATCCATAAAGACCCTAAGGCTGCAAAATATCATGGGAGGGTAGGTATAAAACTTAAATATCTCAAATATCTTCAAAACCTCCTTCCTAAAATAAACTTTATTTTTATTCATTGCATCCAGGCAGGAAGTTTGTTTTTAATTCCAGGGAATGTTTTTTTTTTTTGTCTGGGGGTGGGTTGTTGTGAAGGGCAAGATGTGTGTATTTTGTGCTTTAACACGTGGTTTAGAAATATCAGTACTCTGCAGATTTGAAAACAACCTCTAGTTGTAGAGGTGTTCACTAATGGTTCAAAGTATGCACAGTAGAATCAGACAGACCTGAATTCAAGGCTTGGCTCTGTATTTTGCAGGTATATGACTTGGTGAGTTACCTTCTCCCCTGCATCATGCTTCTCATGAATATATTGGAGATAATGAGTGCTATGGAAATTAAATAAGATGATATATCTAAAGTGATTAGAAAGCACTTATCACAAGTGGTCAGAATTTAGTAAATGGTAGCCATTATTTATATTATTATTATGTTAGATGCATCCCCAAACTTCACTGACAACAGTAAAATACTTGTTTCTCGATAGTCTCTATTTCTCCTTTCCAGAGAAAGTATCCAAACAGGCATCTTCTGGTCAGAGAGAAGTCACTAAATAGCATTCAGCGTGGATAGAAAGTGAAGTATGTGGTGAAACTGTCAAGCGTTAGTCTGACTTTTCCATAGGCAGACTTCTGCAAGGATAAACACTGATGCATTCAAAGGGCACATAAAGATAAATAAAGGAGCAGAGGACTTGATAGAGAAGTAAGAGTAGAAAGATAAATCCTCTTTTATTTTAGAAGAAAAGTTATGTGAGCCACAGATAGGAAATTATTGCAAAGTGCATGAAAACTGAAGCTTGTTTGCCAAATTCTCTGTTTTTTGTTGTTGCTTTTTTTTTCTTCTGCAGAAAACATTGAAGTTACTGAAAATGCCTGAAGAATGACTGCATACATTGGTAGAGAGAGCAGTGGCTCTAGTTCATCATTTTCAGTATTTACATTAAAACAGCAAAATCACAGGGCAGCTCTTCTGTGATAGCACTTGCTACATTGTACTGCAATTTATGTTAACATGACTGTCTCTCACGAGTGCTACAAGCACAGGACCAGATCTTACTCATGTATCACCAATTCTGAGCACAGAATCAGTGCTCAACCAACCAGTTTGCTGCATTAATGTATCAATTTCGGTGAGTCCCAGATAAGGGCATTCATTTATCTCATTTGTTAACAAATTTGATTGCCTGTTGGATACTTCAAAATAGCATATGCTAAACTAAAGCTTAAAAAAAATTTCTAACTCAGTAGTTACCAAATGATGTTAACATGAGGATCTCCTTTAAGTGTCAAGAATTTTCATGAACATTTGTACTCGAATTAATCCCAATCTCCCAGTTCATACCACCTCCCCCTTTCCCCCCCTGGTATCCATACATTTGTCCTCTATGTCTGTGTCTTTATTTCTGCTTTGTAATTAAGGTTGTCTATACCAATTTTTCAGATTCCACATATATGTTTGTTTTTTTCTTTCTGACTTACTTCACTCTGTATGACTGTCTCTAGGATTGACATATATACAATGTTGATACTATGTATAAAATAGATAACTAACTAGATAGAACCTACTGTATGGCACAGGGAACCCTACTCAATGCTCTGTAGTGACCTAAATGGGAAGGAAATCCCCAAAAGAGGGGATATATGAATACATATAGCTGATTCACTTTGCTGTACAGTAGAAACTAACACAACATTGTAAAGCAACTATACTCCAATAAAAATAAAAAGAATAAAAAAAATAGCATGTCTTTATATGAATTATCTGTCTTTCTATTATATATATATATATATGCATACACACATGTGTGTGCATGTGTGTTTGTGTGTGTGTGGTGTGTGTGTGATATTTCCCCCCCTTTGCTTAACACCTATATGCTCTGCCAATGGCTGGTTGGTACATGCCTCCAGGTGAAAATCCTTTGCAATAATTCTGCAGTTCCCCCATCATTCTTTCATCACCATAATGAAAACCAGTCTTACACAGTTTCATAAACCTTTTACTTTTTTTCAGAAAACAAACCAACCAGCAGGTTTTCAACTGTTTGCTAGCTGCACTATTCGTTACGATCAGGAAACATTACAGGAATCCCACTATTAGAATGGATAAAAGCAGAAATCTTCTGATTGATTTCAGAATGAAGTTTCAAAACTCCCCTCCTCCCTTGTTCTGTGACAGCCTAAAGTAGGAGTGAGGGGTAGAAGTGTGGAAGGGAAAAGCCACAGAACACTTAATGTTCCAGGGAGCCCAGTGCCACTACCTCAATCTGCGCTATTGGATCATTTGGTTGACTCAAGGTCAACAAGCTACAGAAATGAGATTAGAATTCAGTTTAGCAGACATAAAATTTTATGCATACAGTTTCTTTTTAACCTTATAGTAGCTCCATATTGCAGAAAGTGCAGGAACCCCACTTTGGCTGCCTTCACACTCACTTTCCCTGACAACTTCCATCCAGTACCAGGCAGAGTGCCTTGTATTTATAGATAACCAAAAACTATGCAGTTAATTAGTGATTGAATTAAATTGAATAGGTTAGATGACTTTCCCAAGACGACTCAGCAGGTAAATGACACGTGGGATCAATCCCTGAAACCCCATTCCCAATTCAGACCTCTTACTATTATACCCTAATCATACTTTGCTTAAGTCATTTGTCACAAGGCATTTAACTTTAAATTCTATGTAATTTTAAATTCCTTTGTAGGTTATTGTTGATTTTTTAATTTCCTTTAAATTTAAGAAAAATAATAAGCTATTAGACAATGTCCCCCTTCATCTGCATCCCTACACTAATATCTATCTCAGCTCATTGTCTATTTTCTTCATAGTTCTTATCACAACTCAGAATGGCTTTGTCTTTTTACTTAACTTCTTTTGAGTATGATTCTCTGACTAGAATGCAATCTCTATTAGGAAAAAACCTTGTCCCTGTTATTTATAGGGTCTCTATTTTCAATAATGGCTACATTATTGAATGTTGAATGGTTCAAAAAAGGTTACATTATTCAGAGAAGTCTTGCTGAAAACAACAACAAAAGTTCATATTAAAAAGCTTTTCTTAAAAGCATCTAAGAGGCGATCTAAGATAGTAAGATCTACAGAATAAAATTGCAGAAAAACTGGCATTCTAGAAAAGCAAGTACAGCGTAGAGTACTTAAGTTGCCTTTGACCGAAGGGTATTTTGTATTCCATCAAATTAGACCTATAGCTTTGGTAGACTCGTCAAAGGTCTCCAACTAAGGGAGTGTAAAAGGACATCATACTTAAATTAAGCTGGATCCCCAAGAGGTCCCAATCCTCAATGGACAAATGAATCAATAGTAACTATGACTTTACCCTTCCATCTGTGACATCACATCACAGAGCAGGTGAGAAAAGGAAGGAGGAAAACAACCTGTTTTAGAAAAATTGTTGCTGATATTTTTTAGGGATTTGCCGCCTATACCATACACTACTTTGGGGGTACTGGGTTCTTCAATCTATGATCTTGATTTGTGATGGTTCTAGACAGTGCCACTAGGGGTCTGGCAGAAATTAACATGTATTCACCAGGAAGAAGGCACCTCCCTGCTAGACGTCAAGGAATCCCCATGACTAAGTATATGAGGAAACAAAGAACTGTGAGTGAATACCAGGAGAAACATTATTCAGAAAGGATAAGTCTACAGACCTCAGATACTGGAATTATCTGTCAGAGAGACTGAAACTACTACTGCCGCAATTAAGCAATTAAAAGGCAAGTTTGAAAATAGCTGCAGAGAACGAGAGCTATAAAAAGTGACATAGTAGGTTTGAAAAAATGCCACTTTAAAATTTTTTCGGAAAACTTCCAAAATCGAGATTAAAATCCAACAGACAGATTTAACAGGACATAAAACACCACTGATGTAGATCAGAAAAATTATTCAGAACAAAGCATAGAGAAATGAAGGAAAATATAGAGGAAAAGGTAAAGATATGTATCATAGAATGAAGGATTTTAGTATATGTTAGATTCCCAGAGGGGAGTTGAGAGAGTATGAGACAGACATTACTTGGAGAGAAAAGAGCTGAGAAGTTTTCTCAATTGAATAAAGATACTGATCCAAAGGCTTGAGACACTCCCTATTCCCAGGCAGGATAAATAAAGAAAGGCATACTACCTACATCACTGTGAAACTGCAGACTGCAAAAAACACAGTGCCTGGAATATAGCAGTTGGTTAACAAGTAACTTTGGAGAAGTGAACTAATTTGTACTTAACACTGAAGCCTTTGAGGTTAGATTGCCTTATTCAATCATATGACATAGGCTAGCTTACTTCAATTCTCCAAGCTTCAGGCTCCTCTTGTGTAAAAGAGGATAATAATAGTATTTACTTTATGATTGTAGAAAGGATTAAATAAGTACTTAAAGCATGTGACATAGTGCCTCACGTGGAAAACATGTAATAAATGTAATCTTCCTTAAAGTTGTTATAATACAAAAAACAAAGTAACTATTTGCATGATTTAGCATTTATAAAAGAAAATTTTCTTTATTTTCTAAGTTTGTCTCTACAACAGACACACTTTGCTGGTATAATCTTCTTGTCTGTGATTTTGAATTATTTTAGAAAAAATATTGGTGACTAAAATATTCTACAGTGTTTGACACAGACTCAAAAAATGAATAATGATAACAATTAACATTGGTATATTATTTTACAAGTTCAAAGTGCTTTAATATACACCATTTCACGACTGACTTTCAA
This sequence comes from Aethalodelphis obliquidens, assembly GCF_003676395.1. NCBI lineage: Eukaryota > Metazoa > Chordata > Mammalia > Artiodactyla > Delphinidae > Aethalodelphis > Aethalodelphis obliquidens. The sequence continues at coordinate 17,876,300 of NW_020837957.1, read as the reverse complement.
CACTATCAGCTTCTGAAGAATGAGTAATTTCCTGTGGAATCTTAAATCACAAGCAAAACTAGCTGAAGTTAATTCTAAAAATAAGGATCAACTTCCATTAAAGTCAGAACCCTATTAAAATCAATTCAAAAAAAGCCATGACTGTCTAATATTGTGACACATTGCCTAACCACTCCTCAAGATAATGATAGAACATTGGTCTCAGTGGTCCTCATGCAATATAGATTGAATACTGATGGACAGCAGAGTCGAAAAGACAATATCAAGGACAGTAGAGATGAGAGGAGATTTAACAGGGTGCAATTTAAAAGTGTGCTTCTACTCATGAGAGTGGTAGCAAAAGCCACATTTCCATAATGACCATTGATTCAACAAACATTTATTTAGCACCAACTGTTTGTACCATATTGGTCAAGGGTTTTTTAAACCTAGTGTATACACAGCACACCATTTATTTTAATGTGCTTTTATTAGTTCAGTATAAATTATTTTGTAAGACCTGGTGACCGAAAGCAAAATGTACTAGCACAAAGACAATGTAAACTTCTAGGTTATTGCAGAGAAAATCATGGCCAATAACAGTACATTCATTTGGTCTTTGCTGGGGATTTGTTATCATGTGGTTACCAAATAGGAGAGGAAAAAGAAATAACCTGAGGATATTTTGGTGTACAATATGAAAAACACTGTGAGAGAAGACATTATGGAGACCAGCAAATAGAAGCAGTTCAGTTACCACCTTGCCACCCACCAAGGACTGCTTGTCACCTTTGAAATCAAGGCCAGAACAACTAAGCTAAATGAAATGGTTTCCTGCTTACTAGGTTTATTATATTAGGTCCCTTATAAAAGAGCCTGTGTCTGTTTTATTTCATTTAGATAGAAGAATAGTCAGACATATCATTAGATTACCTTTGAATTTGACCTTGTACTTGTCATATTTTATGGTAAAGAATAGGACTTTTTTCAGGAAAAAAAAATAAAATTCTTTCAAGTCAGACATTGAAACCTAATAGATTGTACTATTTAAACAGAAAACAAATTAAGATCGCTCTGGAGCCGTTTTTTTTTTGTAATTAGCCACAAGTTCCTAAAGGACATTAGATAATTATAGAAACATACTGAGCTATGTGGTCTCAGACTTCAAGTTAACACTTCTTTTCCTGGTTTCTGATGACCCTTCATTTTCTTTAGCAATAATTTTGGGGACCATTCCCTTTTGCTTCTGAGTAAATCTTTGTATTTACTTAGCAGCAGCTCTAGATTAGAAAAGTAGAATTGTCTTCTTAGTTTTCGTCAACAGAACTGTCTTAACGTAAATGTTGCAAGCCCTCTTTAGTTTTTATCTTAGTTATTAATTAAATATAGAAAGTTTTTCATTATTAACACATTATTAACTCATTTTCTAGTTATCCTAATTAACAAACTTTCTCTAATACTAGAGCAGGCATTCCAGTTTCATTGAATCACATCTAAGGATTTTTCCTTGCCACCCTTTCCAAAATAGTGTTTGATAGCCTTATGTATCAGGAAATATTTCTATGTGTTTCCTCTAAATCACCCTTGTGTTTTTTCTTTCTCATTGACACTTCATCTTCCTTTTCCCTTTTATTTAATTTACTTATCAACCAACTGTTATGAATAGATCAAATTTTCACCTTTCACAGATGTAGTACTACGACATCTTTTGAGCTCTCATTTCTATTTCAATTCAGGAAAATAAAGTCAGTTTAAAAACTATATTTTTATGCTAGGTTTATATTCACATGGCTTTATGATTTTCCAGTACTCACCCAAGCCCCCAAAGCTGTACCTCACTAAAGAAAAATAGTGGGTTTTAAATAAATTTATAAGACCATCACTTTTATATGGCCATATAATAAAAGAATATATGAAAATAGTATTGATAAAATTTAATACTGCTCTTCAGGTGTAGCAGAAGAACAAAGGGTTGGAATACTATGTCCCCCTTTTATATATTTATCACAAGATACCCAACTATAGGCAACATATGTAGAATTGACCGCAACTTATTATCCTGTTGGACAACTGTAGAGGTTATGGTAGCAATTGGGTTATGATGTTTAAAATAAATAAGAAAAAGATAAAGTCATGTTTTTAATAAGCATTAGCAACTGGTAGAGAAGATAATACATATCTGAAAATTATTTTTAAAACATCCTGTGCTTAAAGTGAGTGGATGTAATTGATAACTTGGTTGCTCCTTTTACCCTAATCTATTATGAGTTATATTATGAAGTAGCCTTTCTAAGTCACATTTTCAAACATGTTAGTTATCATTGACACATGGTCACATAATATTCTAAATGTTCAGCAGGTATGTGGACTGAATTATGTCCCCCTCAAATTCATATGTTGAAGCCCTAATCCTCAATGTAACTGTATTTGGAGATAGGACCTTTGAAGAAGTAATTAATGTTAAATGAAGTCGTAAGGGTGAGGTCTTACTCCATTAGGACTGGTGTCCTTATAAGAAGAGGAACAGGGGGCTTCCCTGGTGGTGCAGTGGTTGAGAGTCCGCCTGCCGATGCAGGGGACACGGGTTCGTGCCCCGGTCTGGGAAGATCCCACATGCCGCGGAGCGGCTGGGCCCGTGAGCCATGGCCGCTGAGCCTGTGCGTCCGGAGCCTGTGCTCCACAACGGGAGAGGCCACAACAGTGAGAGGCCCACGTAACACAAGAAAAAAAAAAAAAAAAGAAGAGGAACAGGCACCAGAATTCTCTCTCTTCCTAACACACAGAGGAAAAGCCGTGTGAGGAAACAGCCATCTGCAAGCCAGGAAGAGAGGTCTCTCCAGAAACCAACCCCACTGGTACTTTGATATTGGATTTTTAACTTTCAGAACTGTGAGAAAACAAATGTCTGTTGTTTAAGCCACCAAGTCTGTGGCATTTGTTATGACAACCCAAACAGGTTAATACAGAAGATATTCAAATATTTCAGATCACATATCCGTAAAATTTAAAAAAAACATATAATGTATAGAATTATAGTGACAGTGATGGAAACAGTACATTCTGATTTCACATCTGTTATAAACTTGTTATTATATACTACTCAAACCAAGAAATGATTCATTATTTAAAGATTAATTTAAAATGCAAAAAATGATTAAACAGTAGGAAGAGGCACAGAGTGAAAAGTAAAAGTCTCCTTTCTTACCTCTTCAAACCTCCCCACACATTCTAGCCAGGAAGCTAATTTTAAGAGTTTCTTAAATATCTCTCTGGTAATATTCTAGTCACACACACACACACACACACACGCCTCTACCATTTTTATGCAAAAAAGATTGTACTATACTTCAGCAACCTATTTTTTTTTTTTTTTGGCCACACTGCGCAGCATGTGGGATCTTAGTTCCCCGACTGGGATTGAACCCATGCCCCCTGCAGTGGAAGCATGGAGTCTTAACCACTGGACCACCAGGGAAGTCCCCAGCAACCTACTTTTAATCACCTAAGAACATATTTCCCAACATATAGTCCATATAGACTTCTTTCATTTTTAAGGGCCACGTAACATGCCACAGTATGAGTATGAGTATACCCTAATTTATCTAACCAGTTCCCAACTGATAGGCATTTTGATAGTTTCTGTTTTCTGTGATAAACAAAAGTACAATGCATATTCTTGCATATATCTTTGCACATTTATAAAAGAATTTTCATAGAAAAAAATCTTAGAAATAAAAATACTCAGTAAAGGGTCTGTGCACTTTTTGGTTTATTTTTAGTTTTGATAGACATTGTTACATTTCCCTTCAAAGATGTTGTACCAAAGTACCTTCTCACAACAGAGTTTGCAAAGAGTCTGATTTCCTATGCTTTGGTTAAGTCTGGGTGATATAAAGCCTTTAGATTTTTATAGAGTATACCTTATAGTTGTTTTAATTTGCATTTTTTTAGTTATCAGAGAAGTTGATCACCTCTGACAAACTCTTCTCTGGAGCACTTGTTGTTGTTAGATAATGAAGAACATATCACTTGTGGTTGTTCAAATAACTACATACACACACACACACACACACACATTACCCCTCTCTCTTTATCTCTCTCTCCCACACTGCTATGGAACACTCAGAACCTCAAAACCTTTTTTTAGCAGTTGTGTCTTCACGTGAGATATTTCAATGGTACTGGATCAGGTCAATCACTTTGATCTACTACTGAAATCAAACCCTCTTGCACTGTTGGTGGGAATGTAAATTGATACAGCCACTATGGAGAACAGTATGAAGTTTCCTTTAAAAAACTAAAACTAGAACTACCATATGACCCAGCAATCCCACTACCCTGAGAAAACAATAATTTAATGACACATGCTCTCCCTTTTCATTGCTGCACTATTTACAATAGCCAGGACACGGAAGCAAACTAAGTATCCATCGGCAGATGAATGGATAAAGATGTGGTACATTTATACAATGGAATATTACTTAGCCATAAAAAGGAATTGAATTGGGTCATTTGTAGAGAAGTGGATGGACCTAGAGTCTATCATACAGAGTGAAGTAAGTCAGAAAGAGAAAAACAAATATCGTACATCAATGCATATATGTGGAATCTAGAAAAATGGTACAGAGAAACCTATTTGCAGGGCAGGAATAGAGATGCAGATGTAGAGAACAGACGTGTGGATGCAGGGGCCAAGGGGGCTGGGATGAATTGGGAGACTGGGATTGACACATATACACTACCATGTGTAAAACAGATAGCTAGTGGGAACCTGCTGTATAGCACAGGGAGCTCAGCTCGGTGCTCTGTGGTGACCTAGAGGGGTGGGATGGGTGGTGGGAGGCCCAAGAGGGAGGGGATGTATGTACACATATAGCCGATTCACTTTGTTGTACAGCAAAAACTAACACAACATTGTAAAGCAACTATACCCCAATTAAAAAAAAATCAAATCAAATCAAACTAAAAGAAATATTAAGAGTTGAGTTTTCAGTTTAAAATAACTCCAGAGGAATAAGCTCCTTCTAAGTATCTAAGTTTTTCTCCAATATGGTTCAATAGAGACAGGTGGAGTGATGGATGGAAAGAGCAGATGTTGCGTGAATGAGAAAAATATTGGAAACTTGAGGACTTGTCTTCACTGCTGTATGCGCAAAGCTTAGGACAGTGCCTGATTTGTTTTACGTGCCCAAGACAGACAGGCTAAATGAATACATGAACGACTGTAAATGCTAAACATCTAAGTAAAGTAATTAAAAAGTTATCTTGAAGAAAGAATCCTGGAAATTTTCCTTGATAAATAGAAACATCCCTGAACATACATTAGTTAGGTTTCCTATGGAAACGTTCAAGTTTTGTAATCACCAGACTAACAGAATGGGATCTCCCAACACATTTAATAAAATTTTTCATATTTCCCATTACTCCCAGATATTCTGGGATCTTAAGGTAAGAATAGTTATATCAATCCAGTTGTTTCTTGATTTTTTTACCGTTTATTTTTGGCAGATTTTCAGCTCAGACAATGGAACGATAGCCTTTAAATGAAATTTTATCTTTGATCAAAGTTATTTCCTGGTTTACCTCCTTTATTCACCTCTGCTTTTTTCCCAGTGCCTCATAATGTCTTTCAATCGTAAATAAAGTTGCCTTTTAAAGAGCAAATAATGTAGACAATGGCATGCAATTGAAAATAATTCACTTCTATCTCAGGCATGTGTGGGTCATCAGGCACACAAAATGTCTAGCAAGTGGTTAGCTCATAACAGCTACCCCTATTGTGTGTTAGTCTGTAACGGACATTCAGATTGTTATTATTTTAAGCTTAAATAGCAATAGAAGTCTTGATAATGATGGGATATTGAAAAATCACACACGCTGAGTCTGGGTAATTTTCAAATTTCAATCAGACAAAAGAAAACAAAACCTGCATTATAGCTATGAATGCTGATGTGATTTGGTGTGAGAACTGAGGGACTGATAACTGTTGGCGAACAGCAGAATAACTCGCCTGGGAAAATACGATATAATGATGACTATATAACTTATGCCATGGTATGCTGAGACTTATTTAGAACTTTAAAGCACAGAAGGGCTCAATTAGGCCAATACACGAGAAGAATATCTACAAAATTCTTTTATGTCAATAATTAGTGAAACACAGGAACAAATACTAAGGGAGAAAAACTAAACCACTGTTGGACAAAGAAATCATGACCAATGAAGGTCATAACCTTCCTTAGCACAAATCAGGCCAGACAACTTAATTGTTGTTTTTTATAGGATTACCAAATTGGTGGATAAAGGGACGTAAGTGGGGTTATAAGAGCAGGACTGTAGGGAAATGTTTGACGCAACCATCATTATTTGTTTACATTATTGGGTTATAAGTCCATTGTTGGAGTGTTCTGAAAAATAATTTACCACAACCACATGAGGTTTAATCTCAGGAAAGGAAGCACTTTTCAGTATTATAAAATTTATTCATAGAGAATAGCAAATTGATATATTTAAAGGAAATGATATGTTTATGTCAAAAGTTTCTGAAAAGGAGACAAAATTTCTGCAGACGTTCTTCATGAAAACACTAAAAGGAATAGAAGACTATTTCTGGGACATGATAAAGAGGCACTACTGTAAACCAAAAGCCTGTATTTAATGGTGAAACCTAGGAATAAGATAAGGATCCTCATTACCACCATTAATTTTGTTTTTATTTGGGGATTTCTGATTACACAATATATCATGAAACAAAATATAAGGTCTAATTACTGGACAGTTATAATCCTCCCAAAGTTATATAAAATAAAAGTTTATGCGTATGACTTATAATTGCATTTATTATAAAGCTAGAAATATAACTAAAAGAAGAAAGCCTAGTCAAAACATCAATAAAAGATAACAGTAACCCAAGATATTTGTAAAATGAAATCTCTAAATCTTATATAAAGTTACAAATATAGCTGCAATCTATTTAAGTAAAATATATAAAGAAAATTAAGAACTGTATTGAGATCTTTAAGGATAAAGCATGATTCTGGAAGAGATAATTGAACCTCATTTATTAAATGTGTAATATAATTCCCACACTTATTTATATGTTCAGGTAAATGAAACAAAATAGGAGATTTAGGGAAAGTTAAAACTTTTTTTTCTAACATAACACTCAATAGGAAAGAAGGCAAGACTCAAAGTAAATTTGAAACAACTATACCATCACCACCACCACCACTACAGGACACATTGTAAACTTATCATAAGTAAATCTATGAATTTGGTATAAAAATAGATAGTTGAATCAAAAAGAATAAATAGCCCAGAAATAATTGTCATTATTTATAAAAATGTATAATAAAGGCAGTGTAAATCAGTACAATGGGGAGGACGTGGCTTAGTCAAAAGGGGTATAGTTTAAAGACTTAGCCAATTGGAAAATACCATGTATTCCTCACCTTACATTTTATTCCAAACATTAAAATGAAAAAAGAAATACATTGTTAAGGTAGCAAAAATAGAAGTAAATAAAATAGATTTTTGGGGCTTCCCTGGTGGCGCAGTGGTTAAAAATCCGCCTGCCAATGTAGGGGGCACTGGTTCAATCCCTGGTCTGGGAAGATCCCACATGCTGCAGAGCAACTAAGCCCGTGCACCACAACTACTGAGCCTGTGCTCTAGAGCCCGTGAGCCACAACTACTGAGTCCATGTGCCACAACTACTGAAGCCCATAAGCCACAACTAGTGAGCGCACACGTCACAACTACTGAAGCCTGCACGCTTAGAGCCGGTGCTCTGCAACAAGAGAAGCCGCTGAAGTGCGAAGCCCATGCACCACAACGAACAGCAGTCCCTGCTCGCTGCAACTAGAAGAAAGCCTGCACACAGCAACGAAGACCCAACGCAGCCAAAAAAAAAAAAAAAGTTTAAAATAGATTTTTGGATAGAAAATAAATATGAATTCACAAATAATTAAAAGGTAATCATAAAAATTCAGTATATTTAGTTTTATAAACATAAAAATACTTATAAAGGATACCTCACTATATTTAATAAAGAGTTAATATCTTTGTTATTAAAAAAACTTACAAATTCATAAGTACTGGGCACAGAACACGAACAGACAATTCACCAAAGAGGAAATACAACTAGTAAACAAACATATGGGAAAATGTTCAACTCATTAGTAGTCAAAGAAATGCAAATTCAACTTAGACTGGGGAAAAAAAAGTTAACAGTTTGTTTTCGTAGCTCAGTCTTCTGAAAAAAGGAGGGAGTAGAAGCAGTTTGAGTCTTGGGATTTCTGTTTGTTAGGGAAGGTGTGAGATGTGAATTAGCAGGAGAAAACCATGTCACAGTGACCTGGGAGAAATCTCTCCCCAAAGTTGTCCTGGGAACAAGTGGCTGGGTGGTAGTGGGGGTGTGTGAAAGGAGAGAAGCGTGGATGGAAGATTCGATTCTGGGAAAGATGATATTTTCTTTAGCTAAGTTGAAGTAAATTTTAATAAACAGGTAAGAGTGGTGTTAACAAATATGAAATACGGCATCATTTTTCAAAGATTACATCAGCAAAACACTGAAAAATTAAATAAAATATTGTAGTGGTGTGAACCTGGAATTTTACTACCTAAAATAACATTTATAATATTGCCTTTAGGATGTTAACAAGCAGTTAGAGATGGTTAAAAGATTAGAGACTAATCTCAACTATTAAAATGCGTAAGGTTTAGTGAGTACTATGTTTTGAGCATTGCAGGAAGCACTTTACATGGATTCTTTAATTTAGTTCTCACAATGAGGTATATGTTGTTATTGTTCTTATTATTACCTCACTTTTACGTAAGGAAAAATTGAGTCTCAGGGAGGTTAAGAGACTTGTAAAGTTTACATTGCTAATACACATTGCAGGGAGCTACAATTTGGACCTGGACATTCTGATGACAAAATCTGCTCACAATGACTGCGTTATACATAACGTGAAAAACCATGCCATGAGATTGTATGCACATTATAATTTTGACTCTAAAAAGTGCACAAAAATTCAAAACATTAAAATGCTGAGAGGTGGTGTTAAGGTGGTAGGATAGCTAATTCATCATTTTTCTCTTTTTGAAGTTTTTAAAAAGTAGGGCATGACACTTTAAAGTAAGATATTTTTTAAATGAACTGTCAGGCAATTAAAAATATTTACAAATAACATCACAAATTTGTATCACAAACAGGAAGTGCTAATGATCAACATGGACTTAGGATGATGGTGAGTGTCACAAAGTCCCCTTCAGGAATCTCAGAGGTAGTAAAAGACTCTGAGAATTTTCCAACCTAAACTGCTTCTGGGATAATACCTTTCCTGCTGTCTTAGTATAAGTACACACCAAACAGCATTCAGACAATATCAGGATGTGACATGATTTTACTAAAATAGGTGCTAATATAAGATTTCACAACTTTTGATACTGACAAGGGCTAGAGCATGAGGAAAGTGCTGATGACAACAGCACCATTTACTGAGCATTTATGGCATGCCAGACAACATACTGAATACTTTTCTTGCATGTCAGCTCTCAGAGTAAACTTACAATATTATTATTATCTCTGTTTCATATATTTGCTGATGATTGATTTTTTCCTGAAGGCGTTATTTATCCTTTGGCTCCAGTTCGTTGTTTTTTTTTTTGTTGTGGCCTCTCCTGTTGCGGAGCACAGGCTCCGGACGCCATGGCTCACGGGCCCAGCTGCTCCGTAGCATGTGGGATCTTCCCAGACCAGGGCACGAACCCGTGTCCCCTGCATTGGCAGGCGGACTCTCAACCACTGCGCCACCAGGGAAGACCCCAGTTCGTTGTTTTTGATAAATGTAAGAAGTCATGAATTTATCTTCTTGACCAAACACTGTGCTACGGGTGTTGGCAACCCCTGCCTGAATGCACTGTGCCTCCAAAAGTCACAGCTCATGTTCAGTCTGGTTGGGTCTCATGAAGTGGCCAGCTAATTCCTGGGGTGCTCATCCTCTTCTGTCATGTAGGAGTAAAGTAAACCTCACACAAAATCACAAAGTATTGGGGGGTGGGTAATTGATAGGAGATAGTGAAAGGAGAGAATGAGAGAAGGAGGGGGGAAGGTAGGGAGGGAAGGGAGGAAAGGAGATAGAGTGGGGGAAGGAAGGGAGGGAGGGAGGGAGAGAGGAAGAAAAGGTGTGACTCTTATTAACAAAGTTATAACATACAATTCCATGAAATCACTACAAGCTTAGTCAACCAAGTCAGGCATTTTGGGAACAGTATAGTGTTTGGTCTGCCTCCATGAAGCAGGCTGGAAAAAATCCCAGAATTTCAGGCCATGAGGCAGTTTTTTCTTGGTTGGCAGTATTCTGCTGTTCCCGTTCTCAGCGCTGAAAAAGTGTGAAAGTAAAATTTATCCCACAGGCAGCTGGGAAAATGCCTAATGGTTCTCTGGAATAGGTTAGCAATAACCTAGTGTGTCCAGCTTTGGACTTCACAGTTTTGAACTGAACAAAATGGGATTTTCAAAACTTTGTAAACTGACTTCTGAAGGAAGGTTAAGGATATCTATATTATTCAGCCTAAGAAAAGGAAGAGAGAACAGGGCCAATGCCAGGAATGGCAGGGGTCAATCCACTGAAAAGTGAAAGCTGGTATTTATTGCTGTCTTGGTAATGATGTTGTTGTTGTAGCATTAAAAATTGAATTAATTTATTTTATTGAACACAGTGAGCATAGGACCTAATACGGGTCTCTTTGTTCTAATTATCAGAGTGTCAAAGGATGTATTTTCTTGCTTTTAAAAATAGCATCAAGGATAGCATTTTGAAAAAAAAAGATCATTAAGTCCAAGTGATGAAGCAGAGCTGAAGTTATCCCTGAGGCCACCATTACATTATAGCATGAATCTAGTGCAA